>NW_023502072.1:0-270319 GCF_013396075.1 Fusarium subglutinans | reverse complement strand
AAAAAAGAATTTCTTTTTAATTTAATTTTTTTTTTAAATATTAAGAATAGCTTTAAGAAAAGATTAAGTAAAAGGTATAGTAAAAATGTATAAAATTAAGCTAGGTCAAGGCATTTACCTTGCTTAAAATACTAGCAAGCTATTAGTATTAAGGTCTTATACTATTAAGCTATTATTCAACTAAGTAGACCAGGAAAACTCAACAAGTACAGGATTATGGTCTGAGAGAATATTTCCATCTGGTTGAACAAAGACCTTAGGGACATAGTTAAAACTCTTTGCAACAAGCTTTACAGAGCTGCCCGAGCGATAGCTATACTCTTGTTAGCATTCTTCAAGACGTTTGAAATGATAGTGAGAATGGTGACATACAAAACCTTATCCACAATCTCACATGTGTTGTCAGCAGCAGGGACACTGCATGGGTTTGCAGTCGCTCCAGCCGTGGGGAACTTGCCCCCTTGAATGAGCTGTACCCAAGAGTCGCTGAAGCCGGCATCGGTCAGTTTGTTGATGCTTCGGCCTGCATTGGTCCATCTGTCATTGGTATCACCAGCCACGATGACGGCCCTACCCTGGGAGTTCGCATTGATGTAAGCCAGGATCTGATCGATACCTGCCGAGCGTGCATCGACATCACCCTGGTCAGAGCTAAGTGGCGGATAGTCAGTTTCAGTCCAAAATGTATCAATCAACTAACATACCCAGCATCAGCATGAAGGTTATAGAGATCAACTTCAATGCTCTGAATTTTCATGCGCATAAAGCTGAAGCCCTTGGGGGTCAAACAATCACCAGAGTTCAGGTTGCACTTGTTCCACTTCTTGCGAACAAGACCGGTCCAGTCATAGTTGGCGACAGTGTTGAGGCCATCACCAAAGGGAACGCCGCCAGAGGTAGGAGTACGGTAAGCATGGTTGTCAGTCGCATAGATGTAGGCATGATAGTTGAAGTCCTCTTGCATATGAACAATATCATATTTTTGGGTGGCAAGAACAGTGCCAATGAGGTTGGCGTTGGTTGCCTTGTCACCAGGGACTTCGTTGTTGTTGATGATAGCAGGAAGACCAGCGACGTTGTAAGTAACGAAGTTGAAGTTTCCAGTGGTCTGTCCCACGGAGAGACCACTAAGAGCGAGGGCGGTGACAAGAAGGCGGCCGGACATGGTGCAGATCGATATATTTGCTTGGCTTGTTGGTGATCAAGACTGAGGCTATGATGTCTTGAACTCGCCGTCTACTTATGGGGAGAGCGACATATAACACCAAGTCCAAGCTTCATGAGCCGATCTGTAATGTTACATTGGATCAGCATAATACCTTCCTGTCAGGGGTCCAAAGCCGGGACCTCGTGAAGTGGTATCGCGGCTTCAAACTACAAAAACGATTGACGTCCGAAAAACAGCTTCTTCTTTCCAACTTCATAAACCGCGGCATATAGATACCATCACATTTACAGACTACGTCAGTGAGGCACGTCGAGTAATTCTCTTGTCTTACTGGTCTGATAGTGTTCCTGATGTGTTTCCGAATCTGGCAATTGGCCCGTCTTTACCGAGGTTTTGACTTTTCCACCAATGCATCGATGGATACCAAGCTTCTTAGCATTATGCGACCGAATAAGTTATTCCCCAGAGAACACGTGCTGTACTATCCCCTGCTAGGCCCCTTCGTTATCGCGGCGTAGTTGATAGATCGCAATTGACAGCGAGCGGAAAGGCGGAAATAGAGAGTTGGATGACATTTATTCTATACAGAATGGGAGTTTAATTTCCGGCTCGAGCAGGGGCGGTCGTAGTTCTATATATTTCTCCTCATTGATCATCGTTGAACTTCCCTCTTTGCTTGTCTATCCGTGCACCTGAAGACTTTTATCCATCGATAAAGGCGATATGAAGGCCACAATTGTTGCTGTCGCCTTGCTAGGCTCATCATGCTCTGCCCGCAGCTCAGGAGCCGGCACATCGTTGAATCCCGTCCAAGCCGTTCTATTGCCTGATGGCGCTTCAGCGAAGAACCCTCTGGCCCGTGTTGGAGCTAACGGCCCATGGCACATTGGTAAGAGGCATTGAACCGAGCTCAGTCTTTTATCTAACAGAATAAGGCGAGGACTTGACCGGAATATCTTCAGAAGTCCCAGAAGGATGCCAGGTTGACCAAGCTGCCTATGTGTCTCGTCATGGATCCCGCTACCCTGACCAGGGAGCTCACAATGGATGGCTCGAGATGGCTCGCCGTGTAAGAAATGATAGAGAACTTTGAGCAAGGAAAAGGGCTGACCAACGATTTAGTTCCGAGAGTCCAAGTACACCGCAACAGGACCCTTGTCTTTCATTCACACCTGGGAGAGCCCTCTCACCAACCCTGAGATCCAGGTCGCCCAGCTGAGCAAGACCGGATACAAAGAGCTGTTTGATATGGGATACACCATCCGAACCAGGTAAGAGCTCAGTATTTTCAGCTTTGAACTTCGTAACCGACTCACACATCTAGATATCCTGATCTGTACCAGGAGGGCGAGGACTTTGTTGTCTGGGCCAATAACTATACACGAGTTCTCCAGACCGCACAGCTCTTCCTTCACGGATTTCTGGGAACTAACTCTTCCCTGGGTACAGTCGTTTCTGTGACTGGCAAAGGCTTTCCATCTCACCTTGGTGACACCCTTGCTCCCTCTGATATGTGCCCTACGTTCGTCGACGACAGTAGCAAGCAGCAGGACGAGTGGCGCCAGCGATGGCTTCCAGCCTTCAAGAAGCGCTTGTCCAAGTACATCAAGGGCGATCTTCAGCTTGACGATTCGACGTGGAATGATTTCCCCTATATCTGTGGTTTTGAGTCACAAATCACAGGTAAGCTCTCGCCATTCTGCGACACCTTCACCCAGAAGGAGCTGGAAGCATATGAGTATCAGCAAGATCTCAGATACTACTACGGTGTTGGACCCGCCACCAAGGTCGCTTCAAAGATGATGGTTCCTTTCCTGGAGTCTCTCATCGAGCGATTCGTTGCTGGTCCCGATGCTACAGGTAAGAACTTTGATGGAACGCCGTTCAAGCTTCCCAAAATCCTTATGAGCTTCTTGAACGATGGCCAGTTGAACGAGCTGGCTGTTGCTACTGGAGTCTTTGACAAGCAAGCCCCTCTTCCTCTGGATCGCATTCCCAAGGACCGTATCTGGCGCAGCTCTAATATCTCCCCCATGAAAGGTGCCATCGCCTTTGAGCGTCTCAGCTGCGGTACAAGCAAGGGTTACGGCTCGAAGAAGTTCGTTCGGATCCTGGTCAACGATATCGTTTACCCAGTGCCTTCTTGCCAGGATGGACCTGGAAAGTCATGCTCCCTGTCCAAGTACTCCAAGTTTACCAAGGACAGACTTAGGAAGAACGGCAACTTTGCCAAACTTTGTAATGCGACAGACCCCGCCACTCCAAGCAAGGTTCTCGGCGCCAGCTTCTTCACGAACTTGGCGCAGTCGCACTTGCTGGCTGTGAAGCCCTAAAACGGACATGATACGAGGGAGGCCAGAGCTTATAGACAGGATTGTGATGTGATCGCAATTAGGAGGAGGACGTTTCAATAATATCTTAATTACACTTTCTTCACTCAGCCCTGAAGCTCTTATTTTTGACTGCTCGATTTGTATCCAAGGAGTAAGCTTAAGATGTTGACGTATTTGATCGCACCATCGCTAGAACTGTGAAGATGGCCTGGACACCGAGTTCAGTGCAGGCAACTTACTGGCCATTATCAAAGGATTCTGTGGGCTTGAGTATAGAGCTAAAGGAAACCATCTCTCTTAAATGTAAGGCCCTTTATCTAGTTACGGTCCAATACAGCTTTAGCCTCCCGGAGCTCATCTTCGGTAGGCATGTTGACGACCATTAGATACAAAACATCCTATTCAAGTCAGCTCCTCTCTTTTAATATATTCTGGGTACACTTGTTATCGTTACATTGTTGAAAAGAAATTTCCTTGCCGCCTTGACTGGCTTGTAAGGCAGCGGTAACCCCGGCTGCCTGTCAGTTCGTACTCCAGTGGGCTGTCCTTGGTTCTGGCCTTCAGATGCTTGACCCCTAAAGCCATGGCGAAGCTTCGTTGGGTCGACATATCCTCCAGTGAGTAGAGAGATCAGGGAGCCATTATTGGAAGGATGGCTCGGATCAGCATATCGTGAAGTGAACTTTGGCGCTTCTTGCTGGTTGGCCAAGAGGTTGTCCGGTCTGTTGAGCGCCTGCCGCCAAGTTTAGTCCACACTCCCACCAGCTGTCAACTTCAGTGACTTACAAACTGAGCTTGGGCCCTCTTATCATAATACTCCTGAATGTATGTTCTCTTCTCACCAAGGGTTTGCTTCAAACCTTTCGATTCCTCGCTATCAGCCTCGGCAAGGACATCGAGGGTCGGAAAGATGAGAGGGGCAGCCTCGGGGAGAGCAAAGTCACCGTATGTTTTTCCGCTGGAAGTTTTAAACTTGTTGGTAAATCCAGAGTCATACGATCCAATCGAAGAAGCGACTGTTGATGTCAGGTCAACAACTTCGTGAGACCTTCCAGAGTCAGGTCGCCAGGTCATGATGAGACAGCATAAGCCTTTTGGATAGAAGTATTGCTCATTCATTTGCGAAATGAACTTGTTCGACCTGTGCGCTCTGTAAGCTTCTGCTCCACATGGCGCGATACCCTGCCAAAGAATGTTACCTTTGCCTGCCTTGGACATCCTTCGCAACCTCAATTGTCTTGTACACGGCTGCACTGATGGCGATGCTTGGTGCAATTGGTACGAAGAAACCACCCAACTCTGCAAAGTTGATGACCTCGATCCACGGCGACGCTCGAGTAGACTGATCAAACTTATCTAGAAAGTCCAGCCAAGCCGCCTGGTCAATGCCGACAGTCTCAAGCATCGGAGCATATCCGCGAACAAATCCGCGGGTTCGATCTTTTGGCCTCCGCTGTGCAAGAATGATAGGTAGCTCCAACTGAGCATTGGTTCGCCACCTGAAGAGCCATGAACTCTCAAAAAGCTGGCTACAAGATCTTTATCGTCATGAGTCTGTTGACCGGAGTCGGAACCGCCTTGGGGACTCGCGAGTAGCTCGGATTGTGTTTCGTCGAGCTGCCATTGTCTTTCAGTTGCGTCCTCATTCTGGCTTGGCTGAGGCTCATAGTTCGGTGGCAGCTCGTTGCTAGCCGCAATGCCGCCTGGTTGAGGCTGCTGGCTTGGCTCTGACGATGCCGCGTTTTTCTCAGCGGTTCTCTTCTCTTTGTAAGAGCTGACACTCTCCGACACGAGCCCTATACCGCCTGCTACGCCACGGACAGCAGACCCTATCAAGCCCCCACCTCGACCGCCGCCCCGACCACCGCGTTGGAACAATCCACCTCGACCGCGTCCGCTATTTGACATGATGAATTTGAAATAAAATGTTGGAGTCGACGATCCGATTTTGAGGGAATTGGAGTCGGTTTTCACTGCAGCATGGAGTGCTTATTAGTAGAGGCCGCCATCAGCCCTGGAAAACGGACGGGTATGCGGCACCACGACGTCTTTGAATGGCCGAGAACGAGACTTGTAGCGGGGTACGGGGTTCATTTTGGGCTAAAGGACAAGATTATCAGACAAGGTTAATCTCTAGCGCCTCATGCGTGTCACTGCACCAGCCTTCAACGAGGAATGGGCATGATTTTAGTGCTGACAATGCGAAAACAAACGAGAAATGGATCGGCAAAGGCTAGCCACATTGCATTTGAAGGATTGGGGTACTTGATAAGAACTAACTAGGTATGATGTCGTAGAACAGCCGCACAGAGCCTTTGGACAGCCTCAAGGCAAACTCCACTGTTAGTGGGACAAGGAGAAGACAGGCAGTCTAATCTCTAGGCTTCACCATGACCGGCAGTCGCGAGATCCAGTTCTTGACTGCAGGAGTGAACCCTTCATAATACGGCATGATGTCATCATCAGATATGCCTGCTTCTGGTGCAATGCTCATCTCGTACCTTCGGAAAAGGCTAGCGACGACAAGGCGAGTCTCGATCCATGCCAACTCAATTCCCGGACAAACTCGTGTTCCTTTGCTGAACGTCACCAGGTATCTGTCAAGGTCTGCTCCTCCACTGAGCCATCTTTCGGGTTTGAATACAGCAGCATCAGGCCCCCAAACTGCCTCGTCTGCAAGGACATCCGGAATGGACATGCTGATGATTGTGCCTGGAGGTATTTTCCAGTCGCCATATTGCTCAATGCTGTGGCGGTTGACGCGACTCAGCCGGCAAAGCGCACCAGGTGAGAGACGAAAAGTTTCTTTGACTACAGCGGTAAGATAAGGTAGATTTTCCAAAGTTGTGATCTCCGGGGGCTCAGTCGGGTCCTTCCAGGCCTCTTTGAGTTCCTGGTAAAGGCGCTGCTCAACTTGTGGATTCTGGAGTAATTGGTAGGCCGCCAAGGTCAATACGAAGCCGACGGTATCCCATCCTCCACTCCAGATGGCCACTGCTTGCTGAGTAAGAGGGCCCTTTTCCTTTTCTTCTTGAGGCAACGAGCTATCCAGAAAGTCATCAAACACAGTATGCTGGGCGATACCTTCAGCATTGCGGTTCGAGTCGTTGTGCTGAGCCACGACTTTTTGCACCAACTTCTGAGCAAGCTATGATCACGTCAGACCTGGCATCCTTCAGAATGCCATGATACGCACCAAGAAATAATCAAGAAATGCAGAACCTGGATCGTTGAATCCCAGAGCCCTCAGGGTCAACTGACGAAAGAGAGATAAAAAGAGAGGTATCTCTTTGGGTATGAATCGACCCAGATGTGAGAACCCAAACAGTCGGTCCATCCTCTTATCGTAGAGGTTCTTGGTGGCCTGCACATGATGGAGAAACCCATATTCTTGGCCGAAAAGATACTTGGTTATGATTTCTGCCGGAACAGCCCGAAACAAGAAGCTTGTAGGAGGTTAGCGATTCTGTGATGTGGATTGGGGTAAACATACGCTAGGTCGATAGGACGTCCATCCTTACTGTTTTCCTCAACCCAGGTGCATCCTTTTTGGATCTCTTCGTTGATTTGGTCCTGTATTTGGGAAAGCTTTGTTCGGGAAAACGCGTTTCCAAATGCAGCACGTTTCTTGACGTAAGTCTTGTAGTCTTCAACACCAAATAGGGCGTGGTTGATCCCAAACTCTTTAGCCGTCATGGCCTCTTTGTTCAGAGGGCGAAATCCAAAGATCGTATCGAAGTACTCAGAGTCTTCGATATGAACTTCATTTGGCCCAATACGAACAATGGGTCCTGTATGCTTGTCAGAAAATGTCTGGAAAGGGAGACAATGCCATACCGTAATGGCTATGGAGATCTGGTAGCTTTGCCCACAAGCGGCCATGTTGGTACGAGTCCCAGTAGAATTCATACAACCGCGACGCCGCACAGATCCTTGGACCCGGGAATTTGGATAGCGGGTGGAAGAAGAGTCGTTGTAAGTATGTAATTATCTTGAAGGAAACAAAGAAGATGGACACATATTGGGCCAGCTTCGACTTGTCGATCGATGAACCAATATCAGATATGTGAAACATGGTTAATCAGTAGCAGTATAGGTGTCGATATACAGACAGTCACTGTATTCCAGAGAGGAGTGGCTCGACGAGTTGTCTGCACACTACATACAAGTACTCAAAAGAGAGCGGAGTCCGTAGTTCGATGTGTTTCCGAGTGCTAGAGTGCGAGCTCTGAAATAACTCAGACCGAGCCCCAATCCAATCACAGACTTGGAGAAGATAAGCAAGACGTTGTCATGCCTGTTGTGATGCATCTGACTCAGCTTACGCCCCTCTTTCGCGGGTAAAAATGAGCCGGGAAAAGAAATATTGAAATGATTTGCAGGCTTTTTGGACTAAATAAGCGTCCCCCAACAGGGCTGCGACGTTGCTAGGCTGATCCTACCATAAAGTCTTGCTCTGCAAATGCCACGAAGGAAGCGGGGTTGAAAGAAGCATTATTGTTGCTGCCCGCAATGAATCTTTCGTTTCGGGTCGTCCACTCTCACTAATGACATACTCACGAATACATAGATGGCGAAGTCTGATGTATCACTTGAATTCGAGATTATCTGGGTCAGGCGTATTATATGTCATCCAATGCCTCGAATCGGTGAAGCTTCACCTGACAAGAGCACAGATGTAACCCGCGTGAGGAGAGGGCTTCAAAGAAGCACAAGTATTTCTCTTGCTTGTGGTAGAGCACCAGGTCTCGACTAATCATGACCTAAGCAGAGATACGCCGGATCTCACAGCGCCTTACGAAGTCCCTCATGCTTTACTACCCATCCGTCATCTGAAGGAAACCCAGGTGTATCACGTTTCGATCCATCCCATCCTTTAGCCATGTAGGCCACTTTGAACAGTGTCAGTTAATGTCAAATCTTTCCCCAAGAACCATGTAAGCTTACCGGCTAGTAAGAACCCAGCATTGCCAGGCATAAATGGAGGTGGTGTGTTTCCATCACCACCACGAATGGCAAATCCTACAGTCAGATAAATCAGTCCCATCCTGCCTATTCCATGCAACGCACATTCTTACTTACCTGCGTCATCAAACTTCCAATAGTCATATGCTGTCAAGTGATATATCGCTCGCACAGGATTTCCAATGCGAGCCGAGTTGATCGCCAGTACAGGCCGCCCCCATCCCCGGATGCTTGGGTCAGTCCAGACTTCCCAGACCTTATCCGCCGTTCGCCGCGCTACCTCCTTGTCAACTGCAGGTGTGTCGGGTAGAATACCTTGTAGCATGATCAAACTTCTCGGATCACGGTTGAGTGCTGGGTCATCCCACCAGGTTGAGTTTAGACCGTCGTAAACT
Organism: Fusarium subglutinans; assembly: GCF_013396075.1. Classification (NCBI taxonomy): domain Eukaryota; kingdom Fungi; phylum Ascomycota; class Sordariomycetes; order Hypocreales; family Nectriaceae; genus Fusarium; species Fusarium subglutinans. The sequence continues at coordinate 261,458 of NW_023502072.1, read as the reverse complement.
GTATACAGTCCGCCAATTTGAGGTGGTTTAGCCAGCTTCTTTGCAACAGTCACCCAGTGCTTGGGTACAGGTAGGCTGAGTTTTTTCTTCCACTCGCAGGCGACGTCAAGACCGTATCTCCAGTATGCGACTTCGTACGCAAGATTGAGCGTGTTCTCCGGGGGCGTGTTCTCTGTTACACCAATCGCCCATTGTGTTAAACCCGAAGTGTATTTTCTAACCTTATAACTGACTCATAAACTTAACTCCGCCACCACCTTCTAATTGCCCCGAACCTTCTTTCTAACCTTCTTCCCCAATCGCACCGACATACACATTATCACGAAACTTTCTCCAGTCAGGTTAAGCTTTTCTTATACATCAGTATTTCTCAACAAATCTAATAGCTATATGCCATACCTAGAAGTCCTTCTTAGCTAAATCGCTATCTATACCTTAAATATAGACATAATCTAAGCCGGATTTTACCGCAATAACTATATAGCCTTTTCCCTTTTCTCCTTCTTTTCCTTTTTTATTTTCTTTAAGGTAAATAGTATACTTTTTTTTTACTAGGTAACTTAAATAATCCTTATAGGGAATTTACTATAGGCTACTATATAGGTAATAGTCTTATAATTAAAGAAAGTAAGGTTAATAAGAAATTTACTACTAAGCTAATAGAAGTCCTATATATAGATTAATAGTATAGCTTTTCTAAAGTATTTTCTAAGGTCCTTATAGCTATCTGTAATTTTAAGGGTATCCCTGTACTAAGATATAGCTTGCAGTATAACTATAGCCCTATTAGTATAGTTATTAATAGCTACTATTTAGAGAGGTAAATATTAAGTAAAGATTTCTTTTATTATTATAAAAGTTACTATCTTAAAGATTAGGGGTATTTATAGTATTAAGCTAACCTTTCTTAGCTAATAGATTAGAGCATCTTATATACCTTTAAGGGCAGCTAAAGAGTTATAATCTAGGTTTTTCTCTTTTTAGCCTTTAGCTATAGTAATTAGTTAGTTATTTAGTATAATATCTAAGTTATAAGCTAGATGTGTTATTTACAGTTAAGACTTGTGGCTAAGAGCTTAATCCAGCGGACAGAACTTAGTTACACCAATTGCACTACACTTTAATCAGAACGGCACTCATGCTCTTTCTCAGGCTGTAGATCAACTTACGGTGGACCAAGATCATACTTCCCAGATGACTGGTTGAACCATGCAAAGGATGCCATATAATCCGCAGTCGCCTCCAAGATCGGATCCCAGCGCTTCAGCGTCTTCTTTGTGGGCTTGCTCTTACACGCAAGCATAGCCATGTACATGGGATGCGGCTGCTGCCACATCAGATGTGCATTGATCCCGCCAGGTGAACTTCGTCCGGTAATGGATTCGGTCATCTTTGGCCAACGTGCTCCCTCCCATCCCATCTTCTTCGCCCTCGCGAGCGACGTAGGCAGAAGCTTCTCATAAAGCGCAGGGAAAACATTGTGAAAGTATCTATCTCGACCCCATGTGGCCCAGTGAGCGCTGTGCCATACAACCATCTCTATGTGAAACTTGCCTGTCTAGGTCAGCAAATTGCGATGGAAATAAATCAAGCTTTACCTACCATACCAGCCGTTGTTCATCAGGCCGCTCTCTTGCGGAGACTCACCGGTGGCAGCGCTGTTCACCCTGACATGGTATTGGGAGGTAATGATTCGGCGTTGTAGCTCAGTAGCGTTGGGGTTCGTAGACTCTGTCAAATCGACAAAACCCCCTTCTCTCCAGTAGTCTTGCCATCTAGCTCTGCTACGACTATTGATAACAGATGGCAGATCGGGTACTCTCTTATCTGGGGAGAAGTGCGCCACGAAGGATATGGTTCTTCGATGCCTTGATGAAAGGATATATCGAAGAGCTGTGGGTTTGGTAACGCCCTGCGGCTCAAGACGCTTCAACTCCAGTGAATCGTTCTGGGGCCAACGAAGGTTCACGTAGTACTTGGTCCCCATGTCATGATAAATGTGCGCTGTGTTATGTTTCAGGCTCTTTGACAGCTTTGTAGAATGATTCTTAGGAAAATCATAGACACCGACAAAGACTTCGTTCTTGTACTTTGTTGTGTGGATTGGAGGGTATGGAAAGTCGAACTCGACCTTGAGCTTTCCGGACTCAATCAATTCTGAATCCACGGTGAAAACAACTGCGTCGGACTCAAAATCTCCCTGCGTCACAACTTGGACCTTAACACCATTGATTGTGAAATTTGATGTGATAACACCATGCCAGAGGTCTAGCTCCTGGTGGGTATTGGCTATGTTGCTTGATGACAGCGTATCGCCTTTAAATCGCAGCCCAATACGTCCCAGATTGATACGATTGGGGTTTCCGGTGAGCCATTGAGAAACATCAGGAAGATTTGGGTCAGGTAGATCATAAGAAACGCTTCTACCATGCGTCTTTATAGGCACGCCGGTATATGCGCCTACTGGCCTACAAGTGGTTAGTTTCTGAGCCGTTTCTCGTCCAAGGCGGGCCTAACTTACTCTCCAATTGGTTCAGTGTCATTATGCCACGCCCAGCGTGACATTGTGTTGAAAGGGAGGTATGTTTGCATTCCTGTGGTGTCAACAGAGAATGCAAAGTTACCGTTCCCAACTTGCAAAGGCGTCGTCTCGTTGTTGATCAGCTCTTTGCGGATGATGTTATTCTCTATCACGATTCGTTTTCTGTCAAGTCAGTGGGATTGAAACATTCCCCAGAGATGACGTTACCTGTCTATAGCCGCCGACGTGAGGATCGGCAACAGAAGCCAGCATAATAATTCTGAAATCTTCATCCTGGCTGCGTAGTCTCTTGGGAAAGGAATAAAGCGTGCGGTCTCTCACTTGATTCCGTCTCTCTGGCATTGGTTTGCTTTTTGTCAACAGCAGGAGGTTACTTACCAATATCTGGGTTCTTTATTTAAACAGCGGGGGTTTCTTACGAACAGCGGGAAGTTCTGGATAAAGAACCCCCAAAGCCCGGGGTAAACGGAACCGATGCTACTTGTCGGGCTTTATTACCCCAAGCATCCCCAGATAATTTGATGAGTGACATGAAAGACTTTCTCAGGCGATGGATTGATACACTCAAATAAGTAGAAGACTGTTTTTAAAAATTTGGCATAAATTCCCCCTGTTCTTTTTCCATAAAATATCGTAGATTCCAGCATAAATACTCTGTACTCTATGCATTTTTACCAAAAGATTACCCCCAATTTTCAACTCTCATCCCATCCTCCAACATACTCCTGTTCTCTTCATCGATTTGTCAACTTCTGGCACAAGATCAAACGCTTGAGGTAGTTGACCAATCCAAAGAAGGTTTGACGAAGTCACAAGGAGATCGAGAGAAGAATACAGTAAGGCCAGCGTACATGAATCCAATTTCTCCCAGGCCCAGTCAGCGGCACAGCAATGACGTCTCCAACATGGGTAGCCATCCCACGTGGAACATTACGCCGGTCACGGACAAGTCATGTGAGGAATGCAGGACCCCCAACCCTCCATGTTTTCTTGCAGTTTTTTGTCTCTCGGTCTAAAACCATGGATAATCTGGTCGGAGACGGGGCGCAATGCAATAGAGAGTTGATGAGAGATAACGGGATCATATCAAACACCATAATGGCTTCCATAATCCTCTTCTCGACTTGGCGCTTGCAAAAGGCACTTGAGCACGCATTGAAACGCAGGTGGCAAGCCCGAGTCATGCTATAGTTAAAAACCTCTCTCTGGTCGTATGCGTCAAAGAATACGGAACAGTGGTAGACACGGGGCCAGAACTTGCAAGGGGCCATCCACTAACGGAGGCAGAGATTTCAGAGACATCCGCCAGCTTGACTATAAACCAGGGGTTTGCATCATGGCGGTTTTATGTAAGTACCTCTCATGTAAGGCATCTGGTAGCCTTCGTAGCTTTACATCTACCCTCCTCAACGAAGTGGAGAGTCCTGATCCAGGCTGTGAGAAAGTTCGCTTTGGGATAGCCCCATAGATAACTTTTGTATTTAAATGTAGGGCCGCAGGATAGACTGGGCCTAGAGCCCTTGACCTTGCCAACTCATTTTGTGCCAAACTTGACGGACAGAATCCTCCATCATACTTCACTATACCTTCCCAGTGATAATAGCTGCTGCCTGCTCTGAAAGCGCATAGAGGGGAGCTTGAAGATGTGCGCTCAATGGCACCGGGATCACTGATGCGTCAACAACTCGAAGTCCTTTAACGCCTGTAACGCAAAACTCCGTGTCAACTACTTTCCCCATAGAGCAAGTACCTGAAGGATGCCAAGAGGTGCCGCCAGTCATAGCTACCCTCTGGTCCAACTTAACATCACTATCATCCAGTGCAAGAGCTTCGGCGGGAAGGCCTTCGGGAATTGATTCTCCAATGATCTCGTCACTAAATTTGGACTCCAGCATGAATCTCGTCAATTGGCGTAATCCTTCACGAAAGACATACTTGTCTACCTCGGTGGACAGATAATTGAGATTCACTGCCTACAGTCAGCGATACGAACATGGAATATATCACAAGATCGAAAAGAATTACTCACCCTTTGGATGTTCGCCAGGCTTCCCAGACTTCAATGACACAGAGCCTGTCGAGGTAGGCAGAAAGCTTACCAAGGCACTAGTAATATGCTCTGCATCCATGGGGACGCCAGGAAAAGGAAGTTTAGCAAACATGATAATGTTCTCGACAAATGTTCTATCTTTCGCGAGAAGAACATGCTCGGATTCACGCGGTTCTGTCCCTTCATCTCTTTCAATAGCTTTCGCGAGGCCCTCCCTTGGAATGCCGGTGTTGACGATCCAGTCAAAAGGTACACCTTGTGAGTATTGGGGTTGTTGAAAGAGAGGATTGGAGGACCCAATAGTATGCCCAGCAGAAGGATCACGTAGCCGCCAGTGCTGGAAGAATATCATATGATCAGATAAGTTCTTGCCAACCTCTGGAAGATCGACGAGTGGCTCAATGCCAAACTCCTGAAGATGAGTTTTCGGACCGATACCAGAGAGCTGAAGGATTTGAGGAGATCGGAATGCACCAGCGGAGATTATGATGTTCTGACCATTAACAACGCTACCGTCGGCCAGCTCAACACCAGTGGCTTTGAGATGCCCATCGATTTTCTGGATGACGACACGGTTCACCAAAGTCTCGAGACGAACTTGGACTCCTTCCAATGAGTACTGACTGGCAGACCACTCGCGTTTACCATCACATCTCGCCTCACAGATGTAAGCGCGCCCGAGATTGTTCCCGCTGTTCTGATCGCCGGCTGGCAGGGTTGAAACGCCAAGCTCTTCCCATCCAGCAGCGGCTGTCTCAGCAAGAGGGAACACGCGATTAGATGCCTTGGCGCAAGTTACACGGATAGGCCCATCTCTGCCGTGCTGCTCCGGGTTCGTATCATCGAACTAGAGCTCTGATTTCTTGAACCATGGCAGTTGGCCCTTGTAGCTGTAGCGGTCGTCGCCAACGAGGGCTGCCCACTCGTCGTAGTCTGCCGCAGCACCACGAGTCCAGCCACCTGCACAGTACAACCGTTACTCAAAGACTTCACCTACAATTCAGGAACCATTTACTCACCTGAGTTGATAGCTGAGCTGCCGCCCAGACCCTTCCCAGCGTTGAGAGTGATCCGTCGCCCCGTAAGTCCTTCAACGGGCTCTGACTGATACTGCCAGTCCAATTCGCCGCCTAGGTTCAAAACCTGCATGTTTTGGACATCCGAGCGGCCACGCGTTTCTTTTCCAGCTTCAATGAGGAGTATCTTGGCTGCGTCCTCGTACTGCCGAATGCGGCTGGAGAGAACGCAGCCTGCAAGGCCACCTCCAACAACGATGTAGTCGTAAGTTTGTGAAGCCATTGTGTCTTGGGCGTCTTTTCAAGACTTTATTTCGTACTGAGGATAGTTAAAGGAAGATGAAGAGCTTAAGAATAGTGCGCAATGAAATAAGAACTGTTCGCGCAAGTGGTGGAGCAGGAACAGCTGACGTGAGATTGAGATTGATCGGATTGGCATGCCATGCCATGCAACCATGAACCGCATCTGATTACGATATCTAGTAATTGTCCGATGTAAATATTATAGGGTGCATCACTTTCAACAAATTAAATAGTACTGTCGAGTCTCACAAGGATCAGAAGGCCAAAAGCGCGTTTGTGTTATCGACAGTATGCATACAAATTGCGGACAATTTCTTGATATTAGACTGGCCTTTTCCCCATTTTTGCCCTAGTGACCGTTCTTCCGCGATGTGGACTTCAGAGGGCATGACATTCTTTCTATGCAAGTACAGATAACTACAGAATCGCACATGGCAGCCACCACCGGTCGAATGATCTTATAGACAGAGCAAAGGATGGGGAATCACTATGCAACAGAGATTAAGTTCTAATTGAAGCGCCTCTCTTCAACGAGGGATCCAAGCTTTCGTACCGGCATAATATATGTAGCATCCTTTGCTTTGAGTTCCTCAGTAAGTCTCGGAGCCCACTGAAATATCAAGTCTCCGAGGGCTTTACAGAACATCACGTTATGCACGGTATCTTCTACTACAGATTTCAGTTTCCATTATAGTTCTTGCAGTACTTGCTGTATTTAAGATTCGAGTATTCAAGGCTCGACATGTCTCGACATGATGGTATGACATTGCGAGGAAACTCTTATCGCCAATGCTCTAGACTACGAGTGATAACTGAAACAGACATGGTTACGTCAGAGATAATAATGATTCCTCTTCTCTCGTTGAAGTTGGGATTCGATTGGTGCAAAAAGTATGCTCAGACTTCCGAGATGGTTTATACTTGCACCGACAGTACTCAACGCTACACAAGATATGTATCGTCGGACAAGGAGAGCTTTTTGGTTGCGCACGATACGATGAAGTCACCAAACTCGGGCTTCTCTCAGTCTTCGGTCTTTGGAAAATGCCGTTGTAGCGCGAGGTCATATATGATAAGAGCGGTGCGGCACTCGGCCGGCAATCTTCCCTGAACTCGTGAACCATTTTTCGGAAGTCGCTCTTTGTAATGCCACGCGATACGGTCTGCTTGACTCGAGGGTTGCTGGCGAAGTGGAGTCATCTTTAACCATATCTGCATAACACTGTCGATCATTACATAAGTGCCTGGAGGTTCGCACTTGGAAGTTCCGATATTCACAGTAGACAATGGAGCTGTGCCTGGCAATTGGAGTACAAAGTATTGTTTTCACTCTGCCTTGCCCCTAAAAATCGGATGTGTAGGACAGCATAAAGAAGAGGACCCGTGACGAGACCAGGCCTTGTTGCTCGTGTCGCGGAACACAAACAACTGAGTTTCGCGTATCTTCTCTTTCTACTAGACTACGATGAAGATCTTGACAGGGAACAAATCCTCCGCTTACACATCCGGATCGGACATTTTAGAATTGCCGTAGAAGCGTCTCGCATGGATATCTCGAGTGATCAACCAATGCCGGTTTCAAGTTCAAACCCACTTAGCACCACCTCGTATGCATGGCGACGGCCCGGAGCGACGAGCCAAGCGACCGACAACCGAAAACACCCTTGTATGTATCTGTGACATCAGAAAGCAGCACTTACTATAAGTACTTCATCAATCATTCAGTTAACTTGGTTTGAATCCTCTGCTCAGGTTCTCATACTAGTATATCAGAATCAAATACTTCTGTTTTCTAAGCTTCAGCTGCTCGACTTAACTCGCCTCTTCAATAATTTCTCAAGCAACAACACTAAAGATGGCTAAAGGCGCAAACTCTCCTCAACACCCTCGATACTGGCTTCTTACGTCTCCTCGTACTGCCTCCAACCTGTTGGTCAAGATGCTCAACCTTGGGGAGCAGAATGTACGCCCTGCCATCCACGGAGGATACTTCTTTCTTCCATCTTTGCCCAAGCACTTCTTGATGGCTGAGAAGCCCATGGACACCTGGACGGAGGAAGAGAGTACGATAGTGAACAAGGTAATACAGGAATGCTCTAAAAATTTCCAAGATTATATCGCTGCGGCCGAGAAGGAAGGTCAGATTGTTTATGTCAAGGAACACTCTATCATGTTGAACCATCCTCGTTGCGAGGACAATTATGTCAACGGCTCCACGGGGTCCCAGAAAGAGGCTACACCACTTCCCATGATGGACATCGCTCACCCAACACGATCGCCGCTCAATCTCACGCTGTTTCCGGATGAGTTTCTCAAGACTTGGAATCCAACCTTCCTCATCCGCCATCCGGCTCTGATGATCCCCTCTCTGTACCGCACATGTTTTGGCAAGATGGAATGGGAGGGCTTCAAGCGCCCCAGAAAGGAACCCATGGCAGCAGAGGTCACTACGAAGTGGCATCGAACGTTGTATGACTTTTACTCCGAGCACTTTGCCAACGACAGCATCTGGCCTATCGTCATTGACGCCGACGATGTCATGACATGTCCTCAACTGGTAGGCAAGTATGCGCAGCTCACTGGCCTTGATGAGAGCAAAGTCCGCTACTCGTGGGATAAGGCAGGGGAGGAAGAGCTGAACAAGCTGAGCCACGTGGAGCAGAGGATGCTCAGCTCTATCAACGCTAGTACCACGATTGACCAGAGTAAAGTCGCTGGCAAAGTTGATATTGATCAGGAGGTAGTCAAGTGGAGGGCTGAGTTTGGTGAAGAAGGGGCGCAAAAGCTTGAGCGATGGGTGAGAGACGCTATGCCAGACTATGAGTTTCTGCATTCCAGGAGGCTCAGGTTGGAGCAAGAGTAGAGAGCATATGATGGATAGTTCAAATGAGACGAAGGGTATTTCATCAGGTCATCGCACTCGATGTCAGTTCTAGAGTCGTACGAGGTAGTGAGTTCAACAAGGTGTCTCTAAGTCCGAGTCAGCTGAGCTTTGCGATAATTCAATACACCCCGTTTCGAGCAAGTGGATACAGTGAAGGATCACAAGCATACTGAATGAAACATATCTTAAAGATCCCAATGCCCGCTATCTTTCGGCCAGTATCAGATTGGGCCTTTGGGGTGATGCAAGACAGATAATGGGATGTTCTACAGGGCGCGATAAAATCAAGCTGCAATCCATGGTCCGTCTTACATGAACTCTGTGTACATAAGAATTATGGGATTAGAAAACCATAGCCACAGGTTGTCAATCAGGTTATCGCTGTCTAGACACTTTCCTCTGTGATATTTATGATCGAATATAAACATCGACCTGATACTACAAACTTTATCACCTCGGAAATTCATCAGAAGCAACACCGACACAGCACATCACTTCTGAAGTTTCTCAAACCGAGAGGGAAGACCAAGATCAGGCGAAGCAACCTAGCCGAGACACTTCCGAGAGTTTGGAGAGCCGTGCTTTCGACTACAGACAGTGAGATCAGCAAAGACTGGGAACTGGGGGGTGGCAGTTTATCCTAACCTGTTTCGGCACCAGCTCTCGAGAGCCCAAGGACGGAAATGGAATTGAGGCGGGAATAGATCGAGTCTAGTCTGGCCCAGAGCTGTCGACATGTCTCGGTTATTCCATATTCCCGACTGGCCCTGCCGGGCTGGACCGACATCTGGACCTGATGGGTGCTGTCTCCGTAATCATCTGGTCTCTTGCGGAGGAACGCCGCCGAGACCAGCAGTTTGCACCAGCGTCGAAGGAGAAGAGCAAAGGATCTACAAATGACATAAGGGTGTCATCGACAATCATAGCGGTGGCAAGATATGAGGTCAATACAGTTGAAATCCGGGCGCTTTAGGAACTTGATGCAACATGATGATGATGTAGTTGAGGGTAAATGCGATCCAACTACGCAATACCAACAGAGATCTCCAGTCCATCGTCGATGATTCTACTCAAAACCCAATCGAGGCCCTGTTTGCCCCAGCTATGGAATGAGGGGTCCTGAGATCGAGGGTCCTGTATTTGAGAAACAGGTCCGGAAAGCGAAGGGACTCGGTAAGCTTGTCCCTGAAAAGGCACTGAGGAATTCCGCCCCGAGCCTATTTGCGTTGATCGGCCATGGATTCAGGAACCACCAAAGTATGCAGAGTGCCAATCACCCGAAACTCTAAATCTACGACATGCGGACCTTGCATATTCGTCGATAAGGTTCAGGGCCAGTGGCGGCGTGGCTGCCGACGGGAATGAGAGCAAGCCACAAAGTGGTGCCTGAACGTGGAAAGATTGACGTTACGTCAGGTATCGTCAAGTCTGGACTCGAGGGCAGAGACTGATGGCTCTGAACGGATGGCATGGGGATAACAGTATATAACTCCCTCTCAGTTCCCCGGGAATGCACTCGTTCAGTCACTCACTCACACTCAAAAGCTCTTTGACATTTATCTGGAACAACAATCTTTGTCTCATAACCACTCCTTGAACAACTCAACGTATACACTTGCAAAGTAATCAACACTTACGACAACATGAAGGTCACTCTTCAGCTCATCACCGCTGCCCTTGCAGTCTCTGTCACAGCTCATCCTCAAAATGGACGGGGCGGTGGAAAGTCCAGCAGCACCACCACTGCTGCCGCTTCATCTTCGACAACCGCTGCTCCCGGTCGAGGAGCCATGTCTTCTCTGCCCTTCCTGCCAACCTGGCTCTTCAGAGACTCCAATGCCAACAAGTGCATCAGCACTTACAACAATTGCTTGATTACCAACTCATCCAACCAATCGGCATGCGCTTCCAACTACGCAGCATGCATCAAGGGCGGATCGTCTTCTACCGGTTCTGCCACATCGGCTCAGACAGCTACTACAACTGTTTCCAGTGCTGGTGGTCCTCCCACTCGCACCTTTTCTCGACCCTCCGTCTCTGGTCTTGCCCAGTGGTGGAGAAACGAGCAGGCCATCCGACGATGCAACTACGCCTACTACGTCTGCCGCAGAAAGTCTGGCTCTACTCAGACATCTTGCGCTTCTGACCGAACTGCGTGTATATCCTCCGCCAGCGCCACTGGAAGCGCCACGGCTGTGCCTACCAGTATTCCTACTAGCATCCCAACCACCGCGGCGACTACCACTGCGACTGGATCAGCAGCTACATCGTCGGCTGCTTCCTCTTCGACTACTGTCGTCGCTGCGGTTTCTGGTACTGCCGGTGCCGATGCTCCTCTCAACTCTGACGATCCTTCCTTTGATGACGAGAACTACGACGCTGATACTGCTTAAACTTGACAGAAACGCACGTCACTAAAAAATGAAAATAAAACACAATACATCAAGCAAAAATTCCCTTACGGTCAATTGGATTGAATATCTGAGTCTATTGGGATAACTCCCATTATCTTCATCTCCTGGCATCGCAAATTGGTGCGACAACATTCCCTTAGTTAATATTGATAGGTAGTTACTACTGTCCTTTGATGCAAAGAGCTAGAGTACATCTTAGACAAAGAATCATAAAGTTGTTTGCCAGTAATCTCTCTATCCGACGCTTTTGTGATGTGCTATGTCTATTTGTTGGATCGACTCAGATTGGACCGAGACTTTGCGGCTTAAGCGATCTTGGCCAGTCGATTTTATGCGAGTCTCTGATGCCTCAGAGCCGGACCGCTGACTCCTGGCGCGGCAGGGCAGAAGAGTGTGAGTGTTGTGCCAGCGGTCATAGGCGGTGCTCCCTGATTGCAAGTCACTGGCGCCCCAGAGACAGAGTCGCACCAACAGTCCAGGGTTGGGGTGCTGGGTACGCGAAAGCAATTGTTAGTGCTGACGCGTTACGTCGAGAGGTTCAAAGACGCGAAAGACTGGAATTTCGCGCTGTGACTCGATGGCTCTCCGTATAGCTCTGGGATTTGTTAGAGCGCGAGTGCACAACCACGGAGCTTGCACTTGGAAATTGAAGGGGCTGGTGCTGGTGGAGTGCACAATTTGGCACAGCATAACCTGGCATGAGTCTTTTTTATGCATGAACTTTTTTTATTACTGCTCCTTTCAGTCACCTCAAAGAAGTGGTCAATATCTCCAAACGCAATCTTTAATCATATCCATTCCACAACAGCGAAACTATCATTAATTTCATACCTCAATTCTTCCACTCGTACTCGGGAATTGGAAATGCTTTCGCATCGCCAAAGGCACCGCCAAGGTAGCGCTGAGCGAGCTCGACAAGCCCCGTCCATGCGACGAAGGCGAAAATATTGTTGCGCAACCAAATGCCCCAAGCTGTCTGCGGGCCCAGAATTGTCGTGATCAGTGGGGGAATCACCTGCATCTTGTTGATCAAAGGTCTAATCTGTTGCTCGTAGCCTTCGAGACCAGCTGTGATATCTCCTTTGTGTTTGCTCAGCTCTCCTGCCAGGATGTAGGCGCCTGCGAGGGCTAGGCTTGTCCCACCGCCTGTGAGACCTGCTGCGTATCCTGCATCGCCAACCAAGACAAACTGCCCCTTGGTTAATGTTGGTGATTTGACCTGTACCATTTCACTCGCGTAAAAGTCCTCGGAATTCATCATTTCCTTGAGAGCGATGCTGCTTTTCCATCCTACGTCACTGTAATGCTGCGCAATGTACTTCTTGAGCGCGTCGTTCCCTTTTGCTGAAGCCTCCCGAAACGCGTCCGCGCTCTCTGGCTTATCTTTCGGGTTCATGCACATCAGTACGACGCGACTGAAGCCTGCTGGGTCCGAGCCGATACTGATGTTGCGCCCTCGTACCGCGTTGAATCCCTGTCCAATTTTGCTTCCGTTGAGGACATCCTGAGGTATCGAGAAGTAGGCCGACCAGCAGTTGGTCGAGACCATATGATCACCAACATTGCATCCCAGTCCCAATGCACGCGTTCTTGACGTCGCGCCATCGCAAGCGACCACCAAGTCGTACTCCGAAGCTTCCGTACCATTTGCAAAGGTGACTGTGATAGGGCCGGCAATCTTTTCATTTTGCTGCATCGACGCTATCTGCTCATCAAAGATGTAGTTGATGTTCTTGTTGTCTTTTGTCATATCGAACAGGATCTTGGATAAATCCCCACGTAAGATCTCGTACTCCGAGACAAGCGACTGTTGGTCCGGATTCCCAGTTGGTCTGATAACTCCGTAAGGCGTGCCATCTTGGCGAACGAAGCTGATCCCTTCTTCTTGCGTCGACTTGGCTCTTACAGCAGCTTCCAGCCCACCCATCTTTCGCATTACAGACACACCTGCGGTACGAATGTCGACAGCTTGTCCGCCGGTGCGCAGAGCGGGAAAGCGTTCAATTACTGTGACCTTTGCGCCGGCTTTGGCGAGCCAGTACGCAGTCGCAGGTCCTGCGATTGAGGCTCCCGACACGAGGACTTTGAGGCCCGACATTTGGTTGGAGCGGCTGAAGATACGGAATCGTCGGATGGTTTACTTGACTCTGCAATAAGGAATACATCCACCCTCGTTTTCTTGGCGCATATTTCCAGCTTTAATACCGTCTCTCATTGTCAAGATGCATCGCATTCCGGACAATGGAAATGTAGTTGGCGGACAACGGACTATATTAATAGTCCACTTTAACACTGGTAAGCGCTATAACTTAGGCCTAGCGACGACGCTGTTGGTTGGGACTGAATCACTGCGTCATAGAGCTGGCTATACGGCACTGAACCTCACAATAAAGTCATCTCGGGGGCGGAAGCCATAATACCTGCCTCGTAGTAAAATCGCAAAGCGTAAACGATACCGTGAACGTGTATTTCGCGGAAAGTGTGCGAAACTTGTTAATTGCGTGTTTATTAGTATACTGGATACAATTTGTGGGTTTGAACCTTTACTACTGCGTCGGTTGATTTGGACGAAGGGCCTTGTAGGAAGGGTGATTTTGAAATGAAAAACCACTCAAGCGACATATAATATATAAGCTCTAGACAGAATTTTTTTTTCTTACGCGTTGTAAAATAGGAACTCAAATATGTATTCTTAAGTAAGACTGGGAGTTATTCACATCGAGTTGTTATCTCGACGTCTGCTACCCTACATCCGCTGTGAGGTCCGGCCAGTCTGTAAAATCCCCGCTCGGTGATCTCGGAAGTAGACGGGCAGACTTGTCCCAGTATTGCTCATGTAAAACCCGACAAATGGCACAATTCATACATATCATAAATATATAAAGAAAAAGAACAAAAATATCTTGGAGTTTCTAAGAACTATTATTCTAATATTTAATTATCACTGAATTATAAACCGCTTCAACTTCACAATGCCTTCATCACCGGCTCACTCGGAGACCAAAGCGCCTACTCCATCTATATCGATAAGCTCCAACGACTGCCAAGTCCACGGACAGTCTGAGACCCCTCACCTCGACAGGCTTCTCCAAAACCGCCCCAAAGCCGAACTTCAAGGTCTCGCCGACGCTGTTGACAGCCTAACGCACGGCGAGCAATGTGCCAAATGCGCGGTCCAAGCCGCAGTCACAATCGTGACCGGCTTTCTTCAAGAATTGTACACGGCTAAAAAGACCGGGAAAATCTCCAAGGAGGACAAGAAAGCGCTCAAATCGGAAGTCAAGGGATTAGTGAAGGGCATAAAGGGGGACGTCAAGGCTCGGAAGAGAGAGATCAAGGGCCAGTGAAAGATGTCTCTGGCTTCATCGCTGCAGCTCTGATGTAATAACAAGGTTTATGCTAGTTGGAAGATATTTTATGACATATCCCTCGGAGAACTGTCAGACTGATCAGGAGAGAAGCCCGAGACGCGCCCCATTCCTGATGATGATCGTGCTGTAGAAATTTACCTCAACCCACCCCGCACAGAGCATGCGCCTCTGTTCTCCAATACCTTCTTCCCCCACGGGGTCCGTGGAGACTTCAGAGGACCAAATCCATCCAAGGAAAATTATCACCACATCATCTCGGACCAGAGCAACATCATAAAAGCCGAGGCAGATGCTACGTTACGCAAGATAGTGGAGAATTACCCCAATGCCCATGGGGATAAGGCCTTCTCCAACCTTGTCCCCGCAGTCTCTTCCCATGCGGAGACTAGCTATCAACGGCATGGTTTCTTGTTGTATTCGGCCCGTCACGAATGTCACACGCTTTCGAAGCCGGTGAAGAACGAAGAAGTAATCCTCCGATCTTTAGTGAAACAGTTCGTTGGTCGATCAGAGCCGCAAGACTCGTACACTACCCGATACGGGGATTAGCCCGGCTCATGAATGGCTGTTGACGGAACTTGCCCGCTGCCGTATTGCCGAGTCAACGTTACGCGCACCTATAGGATGCAAAGCATAGTAAGGACAGTATCTTACGGAGAACTCCACAACTCCACGTATATACTTCAGACAAGGTTTGGGCCATAATGCGGAGAGTCATACTAAGACGTTAAGTATAATTACCTTAACCGTCGCCAGCTTTCTTGGCTTTCGATCATTATCTTGGCAGATACAATTGCCGGCCAGTTCTCAACATGTCTGAGCAGGTCCTCAAGCCAAAGGAGGAGCTCGGCCATACCGACTTCGACCACCAGGAGGTCTTGAAGAACAATGATCTTATGCATGATGCGTTCGATGCTGAACAGCGCGAGCATGAGCAGGGCGTTTGGGCTGCCGCGAAGGCCCATCCATGGGCTTGCTTCTGGGCATTCATCATGTGCTTTACCATTGTGAGTCAATCTCAAGAGTCCTCATTCCTAAATGCCTACTGATGTTGGTTCACCCAGGTCATGGAATCGTTCGATATGTTCCTAAACGGAAACTTTGTTGCTCTTCCCGCCTTCCAAAAACACTACGGAGTCCACGTCGAGGGTTCAGGTTGGACTATCCCAACAAGATGGCAGAGTGCTCTCTTCCAAGCAGGGCAATGTGGTGCTTTCGTGGGAGTCTTCCTTGCGGGGCCCATCACCAATAAGTTTGGTTACCGATGGACAACAATCTTTGCTCTGATGCTCATGAACGCTACTATCTTCATTTCATTTTTTGTGAGTTATCACCCTACTCCAACAACAAGCTAGCGGCTAACCAGATTTGTAGGCCGACTCTTTGGAGCTCCTTGTCGTCGGACAAGCCCTGGAAGGTGTGCCGTGGGGTTTCTTCATTGCCAACTCCCCTGCCTATGCTTCCGAGATTGTGCCACTTGCCCTTCGTGGTGCTTGTACAGCAACGCTGCAGATGAGTTGGTCTATTGGATCCATCATCGTGGCTGGCGCTACATATGCATACAACAAGAGGAACGATCAGTGGGCTTGGCGTGTGCCTCTTGCCTTGCAATGGCTTTTCCCCGTAAGTGATCCTCAATTTTTGTCAAACATCGTCAGCCTCTAACAATCTGCCTCCAGACCCCTCTCTTGATCCTCGTGTTCCTCTCTCCGGAGTCTCCATGGTGGCTAATTCGAAAAGGTCGCAAAGAGGAAGCACTGCGATCGATTCAGCGCCTCGGAAGTAATGACAAGGAGGTGGCTCACCAGAAGCTTGCTATGATGGAACGCACTGTCGAGATTGAGGAGCAGGAGGGCAGCAACCCTTCTCTGCTTGATCTTGTCAAGGGTACCGACTTGCGACGAACAATCATTACTTGCTTGATCTACGCGTCGCAGAACTTTGCTGGTAACTTGATTGCTAACCAAGCCACTTTCTTCTTTGAACGTAAGTGTCACTCATAACAGTTCCAGAAAACCCCATTACTAACACCAAGTACAGGAGCTGGAGTCTCAACGGAGCGTGCGTTCCAGCTTAACCTCATCAACTCGTGTCTCCAGTTCGTTGCCAACATCTTGTCTCTCCCTATCACCGGTTCTTTCGGTCGCCGTACCATTTACCTTTGGGGAACAATCGTCAATGTCGCCTTCTTATTGATTCTGGGCATCGTTGCCTCGATTAACCAAACCACCGCTACCAACTACACACAAGCTGTCCTCGGAATATTGATCTCCTTCGTCTACGCCGGTAGTCTCGGACCTATCTCATACACAATCATCGCCGAGACCTCGTCTGTCCGACTTCGAGCTTTGAGCACTGGTGTCGGTCGTGCTGCCTACTACGTTGCAGAAATCCCTATGATCTACCTGGCTTCGCGTCTCCTGAACCCTACTGGATGGAACCTTGGTGGCAAGTGCGGTTATGTCTGGGGAGGTACTGCAGTTGTCTGTTTCATCTCAGCCTACTTCTTCCTTCCCGAGCTCAAGGATCGCTCATACCGCGAGACTGATATCTTGTTCAAGCGAAAGATTCCTGCAAGGAAGTTCAAGTCAACTGTCATCGATGTCAGAGACAACGAGTAAGGACAGAAACAGGATCTATAAATAACGATTTATGCAGCGTGTCGGTTGGAACTTTGTATCCATTAGTAGCTAAAGCTGAAAGCAGTTATGTTATGGATTTATGTATTAGCCAAATTAAAATTCAACCACAAATTGCTCAACGATCGTGCTCAGTCATTATCTCTGCAAGATGTTACACTTCCGTAACAATCTGTAGTCTACCATTGGAACAGCCGTGCACGCGAGAGCAATAATCTCTTATCAGAACTCTTGGGAACTAATAATCACACACCTAGACAGTAGACACCCCCACTCAACGGCAATTGGTGCTTTCTATCAAGATTTACGATCATATACTCACATTCTTCGTGAACCGATACAATCTTAAGCCGCGGGTTTAGCTCAGTTGGGAGAGCGTCAGACTGAAGCTAAACTTCATCACCGATATCTGAAGGTCATGTGTTCGATCCACATAAACCGCAACAACCAAGTCCCAGAAATGGGAGATTGATTTTTGCACGTTGAAAACATAGCCTAAAAACGTACTTCATTGCTCTTAACTTGTTCCTCATCATAGTATGTATGCTAGCCACGAACCTCACAGCCAACAGTCAATAGTCTTTTTACCAGGCAGAACCTGATATTTTCACAACGCCTTGACTTGGATAACGATTCTGAACTCATTGATTAACAGCCAGGGATTTCGATATATTCAATGTTCATAATAGAGACCGTGCTTGGGAACCTGGGCCCCTTGGACTCTATGTATGAAGTCCAACTTCAAGGAACTGGTGCACAGATCCGGGAACTTCAGACACATATTTAAGAGTCAACCGCTCATCTACCTTTGCAAGTAGACTAATCCAATTCTGTATGTTGCGCTCCTGAGAGTTGAAGAACTGCAACATATGCAGTCTTCAGCATTGAGCATATGGCCCAGCGTTGCGAACGGAAGTGCGGCTGTGTCCGGAGGAGCCACGGCCTCAACAAGAAGGATTCACGAACCAGACTCAAGGTGTGGAATCAGATGCCTGAGAATCTCTACAGCATAATTATCAGGCCAGTCATGGAGAACCATCTTGAGCATGTAAACATCTCCTTGGGCTTTTTGGGGCTGCAGGCAATCATGTGGCTTAAACTTGACCCGAGACTTGATCTCAGCAGGCACTTGTTCATCGAAGGAGGTCTGAAGCTGAGGAAGATCTTGGGCAATGAATTTCAGGTTGGGAAACGCCTGAGCAATGGTGGAGGAGTCATGACCACTAGAACCACCAGTCTGAGGAGGGATGTTAGTACACTTGAGCCAGCACAGCTATTTTCAGTGACTTACATCAACCACGGCTGCTTCACCAAGTTTGCTCCAGTCATAAGCCGACTTTAACAAGTCATCAGTCTTGATGACAGAGGCCGATGCTGCTACTTGCATGCATTCGGCGAATCTCGCACTACGCCATCCTTTGGTTTGCCTTCAAATTCGCGGTTAACATATTCCCAGAACGTTTCAGGCCTGTTTAATTTGTCAATATTGGCCAAAGAAAAGCCACTATCAGCTGGTTCTGACTGGGCTCCTGTTTGCTAATGCTGAACTTCCCGAGTGACTCCGCAACGTGAAGCGATCCGGGACCAGCTTCCTCTAACAGATGTAGGAGCCAATTCTGATACAGCCGGTTCCGGGCAGGGAGAGTAGATAATGAAGTATGGCAAACTTTGTCAGGCGTATCATTGGCATTGGCGAAGATGCGAATTGAGGTGGCATGGGTGAGGACGCGGCGCACGATACTTTCTGGAAGGTTGACCTGAGCAGTGATTTCAGCGTATGTTGCCAACCCCCCGATCGGTACAGCGTTCCAGAAGTTGAACTGATTCAGGATGTTTGTGATCGATGCATCATGAAATGCCTATTTATCGACTATCAGTTCTGCTTTCTTCAGGTCGAACATGGTGGGCTCCACGAACAAGAAAAGGACCCATGAATGATGAATCAGTTGGCCCAAGAGCAAGGCAGTAGAGGTCAGTGGTGGCATCGAGCAACTGCATGCGAAGACCAATGATCTCAGGATCCGTTGAGTAGTTCGCAAGTCCATCTTGTACAAAAGACGGAGCCGAATATCCGCCTTTCTCAAGCTTCGCTGCCAAAGCTGTTGCTGCTTGCGACGCAGCTTCGGCGAGGTCGGTCAGCGACGGTGTCGTGGCTGTCATGTTGAACTCAGGTTGGAAGTGTTTTTGGAAAAGAAATTGGCCGGGAGAGTCTATGCCGGCTCTATTGACAACGAGAATGGATCTCGATTAAGTAGTAAAAGTGTATTGGGACTATTATGCCATATTCCTACGGACTCCATTCCTAGATGATTCGTCCCAGAGCGTTGCACTGCATCGTGCCTGTTAAACCGAATGATGAATTCGTTGGCCCTCAAGACCCAAGTGCTGACTCTAAGAGGGACCTGTCCAGCATTCTCGAGCTATCAGAACTAATGTAACCTCGCCGATACTGAAAAGGTCACAGCAGCGTCAGCTTGCAGGGATATGACGCACCGTAGGACATCCGATGTCCGACGGCATTTTCTCAGACTGGAAGAACAGGGAAGTATGAAATGATCTGGAGTTTATTCATTGCATTTGTACGTCAATGTAGAGAGTCCGCTTGGGGGTAATCGCCAGTCGCTTCAAAGTGGAAAGCTGCCATCATGAAACGAGGGATGTCCACGCCTGACCTTGACCAGTTTTCAAAACCTTAGAACTACCCTTATTTCTTTTCCGTCAACGAGGGATCCTCTTCCTCAAAAGTCTCACGGATCAGGAACTTTTCATCGTTGATATGGTGGTGTCGAAGCCAAAAGATGATGGTCTGGACGAAGAGAGCAATACCGGGAGCGGCCCAGGCCCACTGTGAAGGTTTGGTCAGGCGTTGGCCAGTCTTGGAACGGTGATACTCACAATAAGATTGGGATCTTTGATGGAAGGAATCAAGATCTGAGCCAATGCAGAAGATAGAGCCTGCATGGCCAAGTTGATCGCGACAACAGTAGACTTCATACCCTCAGGCGCCCTAGCATATGCCATCTCGTATGCCGTGACTGCAGTAAAGAGCTCACCAATCGCCCCCAGCATAACAGTTGGCAGCTGCCACCAGATAGAAACGGGTGACACACTATCGCAGGTTGAAGCCTGGTATCCACAAGGTGAGGTTTTGTATACCCTCCACTGGATAATTGCACCAACAACACTTCCGATGACTGCAGAGATGTAGCCGGCAGTCATGCGAGTAATGGGACCAAACTTGATGTGGTATCGGTTCAAGAGAGGGTAAAAAACAAACGACATGAGTGGTGCGAAGACCATCAGTGTGAGTGGATTGAAGTTGTGAATCAAATCATTTGGGGCACCTTTGGTAGTCATCGACGCGCCTTGATTAGACAATACTGTACCAACACCGCCGTCATTGAGGTAGAATAACGGCTGGTAGAGAAAGATCTGGCATGCAGACAGAGTTCTGCGCGCATGCTCGACTGCCTTACTATCCCAGGAAACAGTCTTTCCCTTGGCAGCAAGAACTGACGGCTTGACTGAGTCGAAGAAGTTCTTGGCCCAAACTCTACCTTTGTTCTCTTTGATAGCCAACCCAACGATCTTGAAGAAGTTATTGAGATCAGATCCTTGAGGCGGTACACGCTTGAGGGTTTTGTACCGCCACATGAGAAGCACTGGCAAGAGGATGTAGATGATGCCTGGGAGGAGAAAGGCTAGCCAAAAGCCAACGTACTTCTCGATGTAAGTTGTGGCGATCATGAAGAAAGCGCCGACGTTAATGCACATGTAGAAGATCAACATGATCCTCTGGATAGTCGTCTCGGGGTCAACGATGACACGCTCACCAGAATTGAGTGTCTTGACATGTTCTGTCTGGTCGGTGTATTGGTCGATGATGAGAGGAACAACATTAGGCTTGAACAGACCGGCTCCGACGGCTAGAAGAAAGAAGCTGACCATGAACGGCGCAAGTCCATTACCGGCTTTGAGGACAGCGGGAGCTGCGCCTCCAACCATGATAACGTGTGCCACGCCGCCGATGATGACTCCATACATGATGGCTCTGAAACGACCGGTCTTGGTATCGCCCAGCCACGCACCAAATATTGGGATGACATAGGCAAGGAAGTTGAATAGGAGAACCATGGCCGAGGCAAACTGTAAGCCTCGGTTTCTGCCATTAAGCTGGGTCAGTCAATAGTTCAGTCACATATCGAAGAAACTTACAAAGCACCAGCATGACCGTTGGGGTCATTCTTAGCAACAGCTCCAGCTCCATTGCCGCCCTTTGGCAGCGGAAACTGGAGAAAATTGTTGAAGACTGTCTTGCAACCATAGAATGAGGCTCGTTCTGCAAGCTCAACGATGCAGAGAAGATATGAAACCCATGGGATATGTCCTGCTATTTTCCGTAACTTCTGTTTCTCCTCGACGGTCGGGGGTAATCGATCCGAGGTGCTATCGGATAGGGACATAGCGTTGGCCTCAGGGTCGAGCGCTGGGCTCATGTCTTGAACAGCCTCTGAGGTTGCTAACAATAATTTATTAGTCGTGCTTCGATTTGGCCCGGGGCTACTCACCCATCTTTTAGCTGATAATAACCGCTCGAAGAAAATAGACTACCAGGGCTTGGGATTGCACAAATGCATGAGCGTGTGGACTAGATATCTTGTTTATGACGGTTTCGTAACACCATGTTTCGCCCCTGGAGTGATGTCGCCATCATCTCAATCTTCACACCATCGACAAATTACATAAAAAGAGGACCTACTGTGGGTTTTCTAAGTTCCAAGCGACCAATTTTGACTGCATTAGGAACTGTTGGCTTGACATATGGGTTTGGAAGGAGTATCTAGCATTGTTGGCCACGATGTCGGAGTCGGGCCGCCCCGATCCCACGTTACAGTCCGGGAAGTGGGTAATGAGTTGTTAATGCGCATACCGCCAATCGTCGAACTGCCAGGGAGTTCGTGGGAGGAAGTAAAAAATAGTTCGGGGATTCCGAATAAGGTGCGAAAAGGTTCAAGAAGAATGGAGCAAACAACACTACGAATCGTGTATTGGCCGGGCAGAGGGCTTGCATCTGAGCATTGACGATAGCGATCGTTACAGTGGAGTACACTTAACTTTAACCTAGCTCCGTATCTTGTCAATCTTTGCTGTTTTCATATAGCAATTGCAAGGAGAGCCGGGTTTCCTACCATATCAGTGGGTTCTGTGCGTCTAACACCACCTTCGCGCGATATTGTGCCACCGGCGTACGGCTAGAACGGCACCTCAAACTTTGCCATCAATATAAATTCCCATATACGGATATACTAGGCCTATCTGTAGACTGGTTATTCCTCGCGCTAGGAGGAGATTCTGTTTTGTTCTAATGGAAAGGTACTGGGAGTTTCAAACAGTCCCCCGAAGAACAACTGAACAAGCCAGTGTGTTTGGCCCTGGAAATACCGAATCCTTACGGTGGATGCATAGTGGGTGACAGTGCTGTAGGCCCACCCTGAATGCGAGAAGCAACTTAAGGCGACTTCGATTATCTAGGTAGTAGGAAATCAACACCATGCCGACATAGTAAAGTCTGTTCAGTAAATAAAAGCCTAGTATAAGAAATGTCTCTTTATTTGGCACATCACCACTCAAAATGTGTCCGGTGTGTAGTCAGCCATGGAATCAATCTATGTAGTTGTTGTTCATAGTCAATACGTGCTTTCACATTGAGCCATGGAGACATCCGAGATGTATCATCGACCTGGCATGCAACCGAATGGGCTTTTGTGGAAGAATAACCAAGGTTTATTTAAGTATCTAAGCTCCTAGCAAGCAAAGTACCTATGTTATTCAGATCCCCCATCCCTAATGTGCTTAAAGTTCAACTGCTTGAGCATGTTATTTTCAACACAAGTGAAATTGCTCTTCCAAGCACTTCAATATTCTCCCAAGTGACCGGGGGATGTGGTTCTGGAGGGCTGAGGAGGAGGAGGGTCAGGCTTTGGGCACGGCTTAGGAGGTCTGGGTCGAGCTGGAGCAGGCATGTTTTCTAATTTACGCGAGTGAGATTAAAGTCGTTGGTTGGGCTGTTGAATGTTGAAGGCTAGGATGTTGTTTTCGTGTGATTTGGAAAAAGAAGAAACGCAAATTCCCAGTCGAAGAACCTTGCTTTTATAGGCATCACTCTTGTTGAATCACGG
The DNA here is from genome assembly GCF_013396075.1 of Fusarium subglutinans. Taxonomy (NCBI): domain Eukaryota; kingdom Fungi; phylum Ascomycota; class Sordariomycetes; order Hypocreales; family Nectriaceae; genus Fusarium; species Fusarium subglutinans. The sequence continues at coordinate 238,060 of NW_023502072.1, read as the reverse complement.
GGACTGGCAGTATAGGGCTGCGTTGCTACTTATCACTGGCAATTTCAGTGAAGTTGCAAGGTGTCATGGATCAGAGAGCGTGAAAAATAGATATCGAGAATGTATGGCCTCTAGTACTAACACTATAAGCTTCAAGTATTATCACGATCGATAAGTGAGTGCCTTGATGTGAATGAGTTTGCATTTTGACTAGGCTGCGACAAGTTGCCGGAACTCAAGCGCAAAAGAAAAGTGTCAAACCATCAACGTTGAATCGCGTGGCAGCACTGGAGGTAAAGTAATTGCTATTGACAAGAAGTGAATGCTGCTGGTACGAAGGACTTGCATGCCTAAAACTAAAATGATGACCATCAGACCACCAGTGTGGTGCAAGTATTGAGTGTTGGTTTCATCATGTCCAGGGCCCCAGGAACAAATCTAACTGTAGAATACTACCAATTATGCTCCATGTATTTCTCCTCTCGACACCGATCAATCTAGTCCTTACCATATTGTGATATTTCATCTTTGTTATGGTTAAGCACGCACAGAAATGATATATGGGGAATGACATGTCAGCGATTTCTTGGTTGGCCTTGACTAGCTCTGGAATTCCTCATACCTATTTAGCAGTTCATATACTCACCCCTATGAGCTATAGTACAAGCAGTAATTAAAAATGTTTCAAGCCTCAGAGCTTTCAGTCGGTTATTAAGGGCACTAAATATCATTCTATTATTCATTCCAGACAATCTTGCTCCAGTTCTTCTGACATCGCTATCCTGTGCATCTCTCTGACCTTCTCTTTCATCCTTCCCTTCACGTCAATACACTCGCAGGCAAGAGCCAGTTCAGCAAATTTTATTTCCGGCATTCTCTTGCCTTTCTTCTTGGCCTTTGAAACCTGCTCGTATCTCCATGTTTTCATATCTCGCTCAAATACTGTGGCATGGCATGGTCCATCGAACTCAATTCCGTAACTGTAGTTTGAATCGGCTGGCAAGACTCTGCTACAATGTAGGTGATCCTCGAAGCCTTCAACCTCCTTTATCTTGACAAGTGTGATGTTCTGACAGGGTGTAAAGCCTGCAAATAAGTCTCGATAAGCAGGAAATTCTGTAAGCGCAGCGTGCATCATGTCATTGGCTTGAAGACCAAATGCCAAGGCCCAGAAAGGATTGTTTCCAAGTTTCCACTTTTGCTGGCTTTGGAATACTTTCTCGACGTAGAGGGTATCATATGGGCTGCAGTAGCCATATGGTATTATACCATGCTTATCAAGATTGAACGCTGTGTTTAGGGGGAACCGCGTCATGGACAAACTCGCAACGTAGCGTGATTGCTTAGACACTGAAAATGCAATCGGTACAGGAGGACATTTTATGCTAAGATATCGGCCCTGGGGGTGGACAAGTGCAGGGACGAACTGTATTTATTCGACGTAGTGCACCCGAGAGCTAGGGAGGGTATATTCCCAGATGAGACGCTGAATCACGGGGTCCAGCTTCTGAAATTGTGGAAACAGAGGACCCTTGTCGGGAACAAATAGAGATGTTGCATGCTTTCGTGCTTCGGGAGACATTCTGATGGTATCTTGAAACGACTTGTGACGGTTAGTCGGTGTTGAGTGTGAATCGGTGGTTGGGTAAGAGACAGGAGAATAAAAAGAGATAAGTATATAGTGATTCGAGTGGAGGCACTATCACGATTCATAAGTAAACAGATGCTATTGTTGGTGAGCATAACCAAGTCATGGAATGTGAGTGTTCAGACACTAGTATTGAGGCTGCGCATGGAGAACATTCAGGGAGTACTGAACATGGGGACTGGTCAGTTAGCTAGCCACCAAGTTCATGTTATTTGAACAAAGAGCCTTAAGCTTGTTCACTGATACTGTCTACTCGACTGTTCACAACCATTGACTGACTGCTTTTTCTTTTTCTGGATTGAATTAGTCAATAAATGCACGGGCACTTCATCTTTGTTCTGCCGAGGTTTGCGAAGCAGCGAAGGCTTTATCTACCAAATCCTTTGAATAACGCCAATGCTGCTACATGTCTCATGAAATAGAATTGCCATAGTGCTGATGGATTGGTTAGGCGAAATATTGGTGCTGGAAATACTGAGTGAAGTATAGGACCTGGCACAGTATCCAATACCGTGAAAGGAGCTTCTAAATTTTGGTGCATCATCTCAGGCTACAGAGTCGCCAGTGGATATTTTCAGACCCAAGCTCTACATAACCATTGGTATATAGAATGGTATATGGTAAGGCAAATAACTGTTTGGGTGGGTAGGCCATTCTCCGCACTCTCAACTCAGTGGCATCTACATCCCACTGGAACAAAACAGGGGGATAAGCCTGCCCTGGCGTAGGTGCCTAACCAGGGAGCTTTGGGGGAAATCATTTTCATTTGGATGCCGCCCCCGGGACGTGTTGTAACGTGAGATAAAATATTAAGCGCCTGACCAAAGACAATCCTTACCAAATTTCATCTGGCAGGATCATGTTCCTGGGCGTATCCCTTAGCGCTTACACTTAAAAATTTGTCCAGCAACAGGAATATGGGCAAATTGACAAATGTGGATTGGCTTAGCAAGGGTAGAACTAACCGATGCAACTCATCTCCAAATGGGACATCGGAGCTGACATAAAAGCCTCAAAACTCCGCGCCCTGCCACCATTTGGCAGGGCTGAAATGGTGGTCCAGAACGTGAGATCCCTGTTTGAGGCTGTGCTATGAAACGTGGAGTCATGCATTTTGCCCACATTGTTGGTTTGCCAGTCATTCATCGGGTTCTGGGTCGTCGGTGTGCTGCTGCTTCAAGCACTGTAATATCTCGACTTCGGCCAGCTGTGGCTATCGTATGCTTCGGATCCAGACTGAGACATGCTTCTGTCCACGTATCTGCGATGTCTCTGGCAATGCCATATTGAATTTGTTTCCTGCCATGTTCAGCGGGGAGTGGAAGCTGCTGGGATCCCGCTCCTACACACGGCCATGCCTCAAGTGATCAATTTTGCCCAGTTTGGAGTCTCTACTCCCTGTCCACCTGTGACTTATAGCCCCCACTGTGATAACATGCATGGAGATGGGGTAGGTAGGCTACATTCATAAATACACAGCCTGCCCACCTCTTTGTCTTGCAATCATATGTTGTCCATCCTGCTGCGATCGAGGAACCATGGCCGAGAGATCGATACCACAATCGCAGCCTCAGTACGAGCCTGTTGAGTCGGAAGAACATGAATTGCATCACCTAACGCAACACGACGATACTGCTTTCGGGAGAGCATCAGCCGGCGGAAACAAAAATGCGGCTCTATTCTCCTCCGACAGCCTGGAGGGACAATCCGTGAAGGCAAACCCATCGAGTTGGAGACTGAAGACAATCTTGAAGAAATGGCGCATGCAAGCCCTCGAAGCATCGATCCAAAAGAAGAAGAACCGGCAGGTACCCATCGTCAAAGACCGCCTCACTGCAATATTAGCTGCTCTGGTTCATCTCCCTGCCATCGCTGGCATTATCACGTTGAGCTTCTACATTTTCAAGAACTATTACATCGGCAAGGAACTCGAAGGCAAGCCTAATTACGATGTCGAGAAGAAACTCGGTATCCAATTTGCTGCGAAGCTCATGGAAATGTTCATCGTGCTGTCACTCAACGCCATCGTCTTTTCCATGATCCGACACGAGTTTACGATGGGCCAGTCTGTTCCATATGGCGCTCTGGTGGCTGGACAGCAAATATCTGAGATCAGCTTCTTGTGGTCTGAGGAGTTCTTCAGCATTGTCAAGGGGAAGTTCTCTCAGACCTGGAAGAAGATCGGCTTCATAATTACAGTGTTTGTTTGTACGATCATGGCACTGGGTGCCTCTTCGCTCAGTGCTGTTGCCATGATGCCGCAGGAGGGTGACTGGAGAGCGGGCGGCAGTTTCGTTTACTTCAATGGTACCAGAGATGAAATGTTTCCTGCCGTCCTGACAGAAGACAACACAATAGGATCTGCCTGTAATGTTACCGGAAATGAGCGTTGCCCTTCTTGGCAACGGGATGTCATCAACAGCCAGCTCATCTCTAAGCTCCCTCTATCAGGTGAAGTGGACAATGGCTTGTTCATCAGACGACCACCGAGCGAGATTCTGGTCGCCGGATACTCTTCGACGCTGGTAAATCTCGTAGTGGATGTCAGAGAGAAATGGTTCAACCTGAACAGCCCAAACCATACCGTTGCGAGGATGCCGCATCTTGGACCCGCGGAAGCTTGCATCACAACGTCACTGCACTGGGAACAGGCTGCGGACGATTCGGCCAAGAGAAAACAGACTCGATTCAACAACTTCCAAAAGCTTGCCCACAAGCTCAATGCACCAATGCCAATCACCAACACGAGATGTGAGCTGACGTCCGTGACCGACGCCAAAGCAAAGACAATCATGTTTCCCGACTTTGTGGCCTTCCCGCCAACAACGCTCAACGTCACAAATGATGTCGTGAGCGACTGGCTATCAGACACTCTGCCAGATTTGAAGAAACCCGAAGTGCTGTGGTTTGACTCGGCACCAGTAATTGCCAATAGCTCTGTTGGTGTCGTGGTCGCTGTTCCATCCAACAAGTCACGCGAGGCAGCTGATATTTACGGATGCATGATCGATGCACGGTGGATTACCACTGAGCTGAGTGGCGATGCAGTTTCGCTCGCCAGCAAAGGATACCCGCCATTCTCAGGGCCTATTGCCACAGCACTCGGGGGCTCATGGATTGGGAGTCCGGGTTACGGTCAGCGCGTCCATCTCGCACCGAGCTTCGCCAAATACCTTAACCCTCTTGATTCAAGAACGAACCGAACCGTCATGCACGAAATGCTTCTCAATAGCGGCGTATGGACAAACGATGGCAAGGGTTCCAAGTCTACGGCGCATCTGGAGGCAGTTCTTGGATCGTTGGCGGCTAACGGCTTGGGCCGATCGACTCCAAACGTCACTGCTATCACAACCTTGGCTGACCCCAATGGTGAGTGGTGGAGAAGCTTCATGCCGCAGGACGGCAAGGTGTTTGGTCCTGGAGGCAGCCCATATGCTGTATCAGACGATGACAAGGCACGTTTCTTCAGTGCAGAGATGGAGACATGGGTGACTGGCTTCGCGTTTGCTGACAACAGCTTGACCATGCGCGGAGCCATGGCCGTCTTTTACGTCTATGCATTGCTTGTCATTGCATACTCGATCTGGTCCATCTGGTCAGGCATTACTTCATCTTCATGGGAGTCGGTGCCGGACCTTCTCGCTCTCGCTCTCGCGGATCGAGCATCGGGATCTGATCCCGAAGGATTTAGCAAAGGAAGTCCCGATATTATGAAGGAAAACTTTTGTATTTCTGCCGACGGAAATACGCTGAGGCTGAGGGCGACTCACGGCCTGGTGCCGCCTGAGAACCGTGTCAAGGCTAATGAAGCCTATGATTGAGTAGGGGATAGAACTGTACACGATATGGATGGGATTTGGTTTGGGCCGCAGTAAATATACGACGTGTTTTCTCTCTTCTCCCTTGACACTTGGCGTCTCGATCGCCAGTCGAGGTAAACAAAAGCTGAATCTGAGACTTTTGCGTCACGGATAAGTCTAGCTGACAGTCTCGCAATTGCATTGACATTCGTTCATCACTTCCCGACAAAGCTAGACCACAGACAGACACTAATACAGAATATGCACGCTACGTGCTTTTATCTCTGTGGTATATCGCGATCTGGTTAACCTGGCCTGGCTCTTTTATTCGCCGCCAAACACCAGATTCATCTTGTACAACCCTAACAGCGGAGAGGGGATCACAACCGCTGCCGCCCCCTCCCAAGCGCCCTATAACACAGCGCAGGCTCAATCCTGTCTTGGCTGCTTGTGAGCCATGCCGTAAATACAAGGTCAAGGTACTTAGGCGCCCCGTATCTCGAGCGGGGTGTGACTGACTGACCGCCATCGTTAGTGTTCTGGAGAGAGGCCAGCATGTCGTCGCTGTCTTTAGCGCAAACTCGCCTGCATCTATATTACGAGACCAGGCGAAACTCGCTCACAAGCACTAAACCGCTGTTCTCACGAGACCTGTGAGGGCTCGAGTCAACGCTCAAGTGTCTACGAGGAACTTATCGGGCTGCTGCAGAACTTACCTGATCAGGATGCCCAGGCCTTCTGCAAAGACTCAGGTCCGGAACAGACGCCGCATCAGTCGCCAATCAGGCCAGAGTAGGTAATGTATTACTTCAGATGGCCGTCGTTCCCGAGACGCGATTACGATATGAGTTCCCGTACAGATCGGAGATGCCCAAAGTGCTTGAGGTCAACAATCCTTATCTGAACTCAATGCTGTATGAAGCAGCCTCTCTCTATTCTCAACACCAGACATCAGGGGCAAACCTATCCAGACATCTCGCCGGTCTGGGCTCCGAAGAGCAGAGAAGCCCTTACTTGAAGCCCTTCCATGCAGCACAAGTATTCGATCCTCTGCTTTCTGACGTCAAAGTCTCAGCGTGGACTAGCGTCTGTGGCGACGACAATCTCATGCGAGACCTTTTAACTGTACTTTTCCGTTGCGAGTACCATTTCACAGCAGCCTTCCACAAGGACCTATTCCTGGAAGACATGGCAGCGCGTCGCAAAGACTTTTGTTCTTCACTGCTTGTCAACGTGACTCTCGCATATGCTTGCGTAGGATACCACTCATAATGGCGTAGTCAACATTGCTGAGATGCTTATCAGGTCTGTTATCCTAAGTTCACCAACCGTGTCGAGTATTGGAATCCGAACACTCTCGCCTATCGCTTCATTGCCGAGGCCAAGCGACTATGGGAGCTGGAGGCTTCTATCCCACGTATGACTACCATTCAGGCAGGTATCATTTTTAGTGTCTTTCATAATCTCTGTGGTCTGGACGAAGTTGGGAAACCCTATAGGGTGCATGCAGTGGCTTTGGCAAACCAGCTTCGTATCTTCGACACCATCGACTTTGACCAGAGCAAGAGGGTACAGAGGGGTGTTCTGGCCTGGGCTATGTACAACTGGGAAACGTGAGTCCCTTTTCACAACTTTGGCCGCGTACTAACGACAAGAGTCTCTCTGCTTTCTCGTTCATGCTGTCCCCGCTCATCAAGGAGCTCCCAAAATGGCCACTTCCAGATCCTTCAGAAGATCCGTCGTGGTATGGCGAAATATGGGTCAAATACCCACTGGATCACGGCCTTTCATCGATGTGTCTTGGAGAAGTCATCCATGCTCGGAGCCGGTTCCGGATCATCATGAATGAGTATTGCGACGCAGCATACTCAGAGGCTTCCAAGGTAGGAGTTGACCTGGCCTATCAGTTCCGTGGGAGGCTGCAAGAATGGTACGAAAACCTGCCCACATCTCTAACCCCAAAGAGAATTGTTCTTCCTAGGCAGATGCAACTTCAGTAAGTGCTCAATGTGCTGCCTTTCACTTTCAGAGTTCAACGTGGCTTTAGTATGGATGAAGTGAGTTGCTGACGGCGTCGCAGTATGTACTATCACCACTTACTATTGACGATCTTCGAGCCCCTTTGTGATGCAGAAACGACTCGAGAGCCTTCTCCGCAGCGCATCGTAACTGAATCAAAGAGGAACATGCAGACACTTGTCAGACTATACTACCTCAGACATGGGTTCGAAGTCGCTGGCCAGTGAGTGTTGTTAAGAGGCATGAGGAAATGGAGTCGCACATTCTGACCAATCTCGTGGAGAGTTTTGGTCGTGTCAATGTTGAAGAAATCCCATTATGTCTTTTGGGCCGGGACGATGGAGGGATGGCAGGGAATGGATGTAAGAAGGAGCTACGTACACGATATTGAGAAGCCCTAAGCTTTCGTCATTTTATATGAATCAAGGCCTCCTTTGATTCTATATTGTCCTGGGGAACATCGAAACCAAGGAAAGTGTTGACAAAGCAAGACAGAAGGCGCGCCAGCGGGATACACTGCCTACTAATGCTTTGACGACGCTTTGTATTGACTAAATAGCTAGGTGAAAATGATTTCCTCCCTTCAGCCATGGGAGCTTTGTTCACCCTCACTCGCCATGACAGATGTAGCCGAGGAATTTGGGCAGCTTATGACACAGTCCTTTCAAGCACATCGTCGATAGCCTCCTTCTGAAGTCCAATTTCGTGCAACTTCTTCACCTCACTGACGTCGACCTTGCTTTCAAAGTCCCCTCCACTCCCCTCTCGGAAATGCGTAAGGAAGAACTTGACAAATGGGGCAGCGGCATCTTTCTGCTGAATCTTGCCATTACAATCTTTCATTGCATCGTTCACATCTTGGTAGTCTATCTCCCAGTCCTGGTCCGCCGTCCCTGTTGCCTTCTGAACTGCTAGCAGAAGCTCCTTCTGGCTCAGACGAAACGATGGCACATAGAAAGCCTTGTTCTTACACCGGGACAAGTCCCGTCCAGGGAGGCTCAGTACTGCAGCCGTAGCCTGACCGGTCTGTGCAACACTCGATGTGTTGACCTTGCCAACGGCTCCGGTCCAAATTGTAGCTTTGCGGTTCGCAACATCGATGCCCCAAAGACCACTTTTGATGTTCATGTCGAGAAACGGGCCGACGGCTACTGAGATCCAGCTGCTCACACCGAGTTCCTCAATCAGATCGCGGATCTTCTGCTTGTCTTGCAGTAGTTGATTATCCTCTATGAGCTTTGACGAGAAAGGGTCTGGGCCAAACTCTGCAGGTAGGATATATGGAACTCCAGCTTTTGCTGCTGCTCGAACTGCTGGCTCTTGCAGACTGACAAGGTGGGGGAGAGGTGGCATGAGCACGACAGCATCGTGTCCTTGGAAGGTGCTCGCCAAGAAGAACTCGTCTTTCAGATCACCATATGTGACAATGACTTCAGGCGGGAATGTGCTTGTTGCTTCGATGCGTTGGACAGCAGTAATAGTGTGAATGCCAGGTGCGAGAAGAGCCTTGACTGTCGGCTGTCCAACCTGGCCGCTGGAGCCGATAATGGCGATTTTGCGTCCTTGTGCTTGTCTTGACATAGTAGACTGAGATGGTTCTGTGTGGGCTTTAACTTCTTCGCTCAAGGGCTGTCGCTCAAATACTTTATTCTTTTCTCCTCCGACGCCTCTAGAAATATACGTCATCGATCTACGTCGTGTTCGATTTACGAAGCCGCAATAGCCTCAGATAGGATAGTAGTTCTGAACGCATGAAAAGAGAACAATGGAAGCCAAAACTACATTCACATATATAATCGGTCAAGATTACCAATGATCGATAACTCTATGGGGTGATGTTCCGAAGAGACCTCTGTCTTGAAGAGAAGTGATGAGAATTGTTAATGAAAGCGATGAAAACGAGCTGAGACGACTTCTATCTCCACCATTCTCTTGCGTATAGATGAGTACCCCGATGCCCCCCACCTTAACATTCGCTAACGGGTATGCTCATGCCCCGCCTTGGGTCTGCTCTGATGCGGGGATGACCATTCGGGTTGATGGCAATGCGTTAAGTCCGAACTCATGATATAAAGGCCGATCCCTGCTTCATAACCTCCGTTTAATTACAAAATTCACATTGCTTCGAAGCCTTGATATATCACGCCCCAAGCCATTGTCTGATAAAGTAAAAATGTCTCCAACCGACGTCTTCAGCCCGGGCTCTACTGCATTGATCACTGGAGCTGGCTCAGGCATCGGTCTGGCCATTGCCAAAACATGTCGCGGCAAGGGCATGCGCACATTACTCGTCGATAACAACGAGGAAGCTCTGGAGGCTTTGACTAAGACGCACTTCCCCAATGACTCTGACGTCGTTACCTCCAAGGTTGATGTCTCATCGACCTCGGACTGGCAGGCTCTGAAAAAGCTCGCCTTGGACAAGTTTGGCAGCATCGAGTTCTTGGTCTTGAACGCTGGTCGAGGTTTGAGGGGCACCTGGGGAGACGATGATTACTTCAGAGATGTAGGTTTGAGAATGCAATGGCGCGACAATTGCTAACAAGCAAGACCCTCGAAACCAATTTATTCGGTGTCATTCATGGTATAAACACGTTTCTCTCCGTGGTCCAAGACGCCGCCAAGTCAAAGCCAACGAGCATCGTCATCACTGGCAGTAAGCAGGGCATTACCAACCCACCTGGAAATCCAGCATACAACGCCTCCAAAGCTGCAGTCAAGACTCTTGCTGAGCATCTGAGCTGGGACCTGAAAGACACAAGTACCAGCGTGCATCTTCTTGTGCCGGGATGGACTTACACTGGTCTGGTAAGAAAATACGGCCGTGTTTAGGACAGCTTACTGACAACGCTTGCAGACAAGGGCAACGCCGGGTGGTGTGAAGCCAGCTGGGGCTTGGACAGCGGAACAGGTGGCAGATTATCTGTGTGAGAAGATGGAGAAGAACGAATTCTACATCATCTGCCCTGACAACGATGTTACTGAGGAGCAGGACAAGAAGCGTATGACTTGGGCTGCAGGTGATGTTGCTCAGAGACGGCCGCCTCTATCTCGATGGCGTGAGGAGTGGAAGCAGGAAGCTGAAGAAACCATGGCCAAGATAGATGTCTAAGATAGGGCTCGAAGAGGTGACCAATTTAAAAATATATAGATCTCCCGTCATTAGTGACAGTTGAATGAGCTACTCTGCACCTAGTGTGAATCAATTGAGTGCTCAATCGACAGTGTCATCGTGTAGCCCAACACGAGTCTGCGATATCAACCAGTAAGTAGATCGACTTCGAATTCTTTGTCATAGGTAACAAACAATGTCTCACTAGAATGCCAGACAAGGATAGCTCCACAATCCAGAGGCTCTTATGAACGATGTCGTAGAGTCGTGTATCCGCCAAAAAGTCAAAAAGTTCGTCAAAGACACCCTGACAAACCAACCGTCAAAAGGTTCGATACACCAGGGACTCGAACCCTGAGCCTTAGTCTTAGGAGGACTACGCGCTACCATTGCGCCAGCGCACCGGAGCTATTTTTAGAGATAATTGTGTCGTATTCACAAATATGTAGATGTTGTGACTGGAGCTTCAGGTTTGCGCCACCAGGTCAAACTTTGGCCTCGAATTGGGGTTTTCAAGCAAATCGATGTCTAGTACTGGCCAGTTCTATCTATTCTGGACTCCTGAAACAGCAGTCTCTTTATCTGATATTGGATGTCATGCGAATGCTGTCAAACTCCACTGTGGACCGAGGTAGAAGTGGCGTGGAGCCTCCAGCAAAAGCATTGATCAAACTAAGAAGGCCAATACTCGAATTGAATTGAAGCAGTCGAGATTACCAATTTGTCAACGCCAACATGTCCTCAAGATTGCATTCTCTCAATTGTGGCAGGCAACTCCTCCATCCCCTCCAGAAAAGCACCAAACTCTCCCTTCACCTTGTCCATATCCTCATCAACATCATCGGTCCAACGATGAATGTAAATCGTCTTGATTCCAACATTTTGAGCTCCTCGCAGATCGTGCGCGTGAGCCGCAACCATCACAACTTCTTCGGGCTTGAGCTTGACGAGTCGCAACGCTTTGTTGTACGCCTCGGGATCTGGCTTGTACGTCCCCAACAGTTGGCTGGAGAAGAGCATGTTGAAATTGAGCCCAGCGAAGCGAGTCAGGTCTAGCTGCAGACGTGTTGTGCCATTGGCGTGAACAAAGACTTCCAGACCAAGATCTTTTCGGATCGACTGGATTGCCTTTGCAACTTCTGGCCAAGCTGGCTGAGAATGCCAGGCAGTAATCAATTGTTCTTTGATTGGCGCATCGAAATGTTGCTTATACTCTGGTAAGTCTTCCAGTACGTTGTCAAGCGTACGAATGAGCGTATCGTCTATATCTTCGGGCTCAAGCTTCTGGGCAAGGCGCTCGCTGTTGGCGATGAAGTAACGTCGCCGCCATTCAAGAGCAAGTTGGGAGGCTTCGGCTTCGGGAATGGCGGGGGGTAGAGCCTGCACGACACTACTGTGCCAATCGAGGCATGTCCCCATGAAGTCAAAGAAGACTGCTTTTATCTTTGTTGGCTGTGACATGATGCTGAAGCTTTCCAAGTTATTTCAATTATTGCAATTATGACAATGCTACTAGAGAGAATTTAGCATATAAATATTGGAAGCGCTGCGCATGTTTATTCAAGATGTTGGCTTACGATATGACGTGATTAGAGATCATAAAACGACCTGCTTCTTTCGCTCACGGCGGTACGCCCTTTGAATGATTGGTTACATCATAAAGTGTAGTCATCAGTCAGCTCAAGATTGACACGATAGGGAGAGCATCAAATTTCTCAATATTTCGAAGCTTCATTGGATTCGAGTCTGGTTCCATCAATTAATATAAATTCTTTGTGAAAGAATTATTCCTCCACAGGTTTGTTATTAAGAGATTAGCTAGAACACCATGGCAGAAATATGCTTATCCACTTGCAATAACTGGAGGTAGAGATAGCTGGTGGTTCTGAATGATAACATCCCATAACGCCGACAGCTCCCCACTTGGAAGTTTGTCATCTTCCTTGATCCTTCGAATATCATGAAAGAAACTGTCTCCCTGTTGCCTTAAAGTCCTTGGTATTGTCTCCATGTCAGGGAAGTTGAAGAAAGCCACGATGGAGACTTTGACTTCATTCCCACTGATGTCAACATCGTGAAAAGTCGGGATAAACTCATTGGCCCAGCGGTAGAGCGTTGAGCCACCCATCATTATGGTGCCTTTATGTCCGGGAAATCGCACTCTTCCGTCGAGGTCATAGACCCGAAGTCCTGGCCCATTTGTGATGAGCGCAGAGAGAAGATTGCCATCTGGATGAAGACCAATGCCACCAGGAGCACCAGCATGGGGCGTGTACTTGATAGCACGATAGCGAACCGTACATCGCTGCACCAATTCAGGGTCAATGCCTACAGCCATACTAGTTGTTACCAAAGCACTGTCGAGCGCAGACTTCAGACAATGCGCCGATTCTCGAGTTCTGGCATCATGTAACGCTTGAAGACCCGTAAGGCCATCTTTGAGATCACCGTCAAATTTGGCAATATCGGTCTCAGAGTCCAGGAAAGGATGTCCAATTCCCTGACTGGCAAACCAGCAGGACTTGCGCCATACCACTTTCTTATCAGTACCCTCGTAGGAGAGCGAGTGATCGAGATCGCTGAGGTACGTGCCGAGGTCTTGCATTGCTTGTTCAATACGTTGTTCTTCTTGGCTGTCCCAAGGGACTACATATTCTTTGCCTGCCTTGAAGGCAGTTTGGATAGCATGGCTTTCTTTTGCTGGTTAAATCTCAGCTTCATAAACCTCTGCAAGAAATTGGTGCACCACCTACACATTGCTCCTGTTTGAGACGTAATTGGCTGATCGAGGCTCGCGTGATGACTGGAGCCGGGTGTCATAGAATCGAGCATAGACATGGTTAGGTTGGATATGACTGAGGGAAGCTGGTATGTCCATCAACGTCCAGCGGATAATTGTTTATTTAATCCTGCTAGGCCATGCTCACCCTAGTCTAGCATCACCCGCCAAACCTCACTACCGTGTCCGTCCTAATGCGTGTCTCACTGCATTCGTCTTCTATCCACTTCATACACTTTCGGCACAACGCCACACCGCGACGATCGTGGAACTATGCTGAACTGCCGGTTTCCCCGAGTCACAGATGTCATTGTACAGCTACATACATGTCTACCCTGTGTAATGCGAACCCCGCGTTCGGCGTTTCTTACTGTGCGGCCTCGGCGATCTCTTTTAGTACCACGTCAATGCTGTCCATTGTCAATGACCGTATGTGTACATCCCTGCTTTTGAAGAGTTCTGCCAGCCTTGGGCAGTATGATTCTAAACCCTCTGCTAATTGTGCTCTGGATAGTGCCTGTCCATTGTCTGGTAATCCATATTGAAGTAGCCAAACTTGCTTGTCTGGAGGGTCAGTTGTCAGCTTTGAACAGACTGAGATCATGTCTCTCTTTGCACTCACCGCTTCTGAGACTCATCTCCCATTCCCATCGATGAATGTCATCTGGATTCGTAAACCTGTCCCAGTCACCTGGGGCAGCGAGAATAATGATTTGAGACACGGACAAGAATGTGTTGGAAATCCTTTTGGTCACTTCTCCAGCTTCCGTGCTTCTTGTCATCTGGTGTTGGTCAAGCCATATACGACGGCTCTTCTTTTCGATCATCTCGGCGACCAAGCGCGCCATGACTCGACCTCTTTCGTATAAATCTGGGGATAACCATCGGTAAAAAATTATGTAGTCATATGCGTATGCTGTTTCCACGCCTGCTTGCTCGTGTCAGTCGGGAATCTGAGTCGTGGCCGGCAATTGAACTCACCCAGACAGCTCATGGGCAAAGGGAAGTGAGCCTCCACGGCAATAGCCGGCTTAACACTCAACATTTCCGCCTTGTGTTGTCTCTGGCCTTGAAATGAGTAGCCTTTACTGCATGTATAAACAATTATAAACGCAAAGTCGAACCCATGGAGATTGAGGCATAAAACAGATGTTTAATATTCTTGTCCATCTAAAGTTCTCATTTCTCTATCTTTCTTTTCTTATACAGCTGCCCTGCAGTAACGTACACGGTACATATGCCGGAACCGAGAAACTTTACAGCCGGCATATGCACTGACTTCAGCAACCTCAAGGTCACAGATCATTGCTTTTTCTGTGACATCATTCCAATCCCGGTTTTCCTCATCCAATCCAGTAGCGAAAATGGAGAGTACGGGATGATTGTGTCTCAGCTGCACACGATCTTTTACCGCTTCGAGGCTGTTGTCTTACGCTGTACGCCAGCCACTTTCAGGTAGACGGGTCAACCCGTGCATTAGTGTATGCAGAACGCCATACAATGGGTAACGCGTAGCAAACTGAGTTCGCTTTGTGGAAGGCGGATTACGGAAGCTGAGGGATCTGCAAACTGTATCTGAGCGCTTTGCGGTGTAGGATCTAGATGGAGGAGATGAACCGTTGATCGATCCAGGAGCTTCAGCTGTCGTGGGGCAACGTGAACCAACGATTCGCCCCTTGGCAGAACCAGGACCCAGGATCAACAGCGTCTTGCTACTGCAGTTTTGAACTTCGAGTGTGCTTGAGAGTTCAAGGGAGAGTTTATTTTGTCGATCCAGTCTTTCTGGACATGCAGGAGTGCAAGTCTCTGAGGAATAATGTTTGCGCGGCACCCTTTAGGGTAGCACCTCATTTCTCACCATGATCTTCACATGGACAGCCAATGGTCGTGCACAGTGAGTTGATGATGTGACTATTACGAATGTCATGGTACAAATTAAAAACTATTATTATAGATGGTAGTAGAAACTAGCATGGAAGAGAGTGTTTGTGATAGTGTGATGAAGGGACTGGAGCTTCCCTTGTGACAGTTATGTGACCATCTCGGAAGAAATATCTTTCCGGCCAAATATTCGGATTATTATTGGTATTCTCAAACATACAAGAGTGCGCTGTGCTCACCATTGTTTCTCCCAGTCATGTACGGCCTTTTCGCAATATTGGGCTTCTCCCATGCAAAGCAGCTCCAGCCAGCTCAAGGCCGGGATCAGGTCTCGATGTTCAAGAATAGCACGTGGGCAGTCATTTTGACCGCTTGGTCGCCCGACAAACGAATCAAGGTTGCGATTGACCAAGACTCGATGTCTCAAATTACGGTCTATTTTCCGAGACGTCATCAATATCAATTTTGAGGCCCGGGTAAGCGGTGTCTAGCCCGCCATTAATTCACCGTCGTGATTTTTCATTCAAATGCTAGACTCTGGAGTGAAGTTTGGGTATTTCTTTCTCATTGACAGATGTCGGTGACTACCATAGTCTCCTACCTGCAGACAGGGGAATCATACAAGGGTAAACAACTGCCAAGGAACCGGCAGATAAGGCTGGTAAAATGTAGCCACGGTCTGGTCTATGGTCAATATTTATCCCACTCACTCATTCACTCATCTCGCGAGTCAAACCCCATCACGGAAAGTGGGCGCATGCTCAATTACCGCATTCGGCCTCCAATGAGTCCAATCATCAGCTGGAGTCAAGTTCCCATGTCTTGAACAGGGCTTAGGTAATGTTGACGCAGAGACTTACGCGTCAACTGAAGCGATTATTGATCAGAAAATTCACCAATTTCAAGGCTACGCTCCTTTAGAGTTTGCTAGCTTTGCGGGATGACGAAGGTGGTCGGGTCAAAATGCGCGCCCACTTCGCGGCTCGGAGCCGAAATCGATCGGTACATCACATTCAGATCAGACCTGAAGTGATTGAGTTCGGCAGATGAACACAGACATACCTGATCAACAGGTTCAGTTGTATCTAAACTATAATATTCGTATCAATAGTCTATCTCTATTCAGGACAATGCATCATCGATGCCCTACTCACTAGACTAGCAGCATAACTTACAGGCCTCAGAATGCCCTTGCAAAACACTCCCGTCTTTGCCGTTACTTGTTTTCCTCTCACAGCTAAAACGTTAGGCCCATCGCTGCAGATTTCAGAGCAGCGCCACTGTCTGTCTCCCTTACTGGGCCTACGCGCCTGATCACGACGACCTGACACGATGTCGCATGCTTTCCCCTCTTTAACCTCCGTGCGTCGTCCAGGGCTAGACTGATTAGGCATCGTCAGATAGTATTTTTCTTTTCATGCTTATAGGAATGACGCATCGATGTGACGATGCTTCGTTTCGAGCACTATCTTAAAACTGCTGGTCCGCCGATATGTCGATCAATTGCTTGGCTGTAACTATCGTGACTCACTTTGTTTATTGTCGCCATTGATATCGTCAATCAGGACACTATGATTATGATACGGCATACTGTTGGCTTTGCCTTCTTAGCTGCGCTTGGCTATGCTACCAATGTCAACAACACGGAGCTTGAGCCATTACGATTCACCAAGAATGGCACTTTTCAGATCGCCATCTTTTCCGATATGCATTTTGGACAATGTGAGTTCTCCAATTGACTGGCAAGAACTGCAATTGACACTCGGTTATAGATGAATCAACAACAGGTCCTGAACAGGATCGCAATTCTGTTGAAGTGATCCGCAAAGTCCTTGACTACGACAGACCTGATCTCGTCGTTCTAAACGGCGATCTCATCAATGGAGACTCAACATTTGCTCACAACAGTACACATTACGTTGACATGATTGTTGAGCCAATCGTGAACCGCAGCTTGACCTGGGCATCTACGTATGGCAATCATGATCATAACTACAACATCGCTGGCGATGATATTCTCGAGCGCGAACAAATGTTCCCTGGAGCGCGTACGCAGAAAATGGTTAACAAGAAGCTGTCTGGTACAACAAACTACTATCTGCCTGTTTATCCCTCGGACTGCACCAATACTAGCGATTGTAGCCCTAATCTCATCCTATGGTTCTTCGATAGTCGCGGCGGTAACTATTATCAGGCGTCTTATCAACCAAACTGGGTTGACCAAAGTGTTGTCGATTGGTTCAATGAAACAAGTATCGAGTTGAACGACAAGTACAACAAAACCCTCCCATCGCTAGCATTCGTCCACGTTCCCGTCAACGCCACTGTTGCACTCCAAACGGAGCTTGGAATCCGGAAGAACTACCAGCCAGGCATCAACGAAGATCCTCCAGTGTTCCAACAAGGAGCAGGGTGGTGTGAGAACGCTGATCCCAATGAAACTTGTGATTACGGTGGCCAGGACGTGCCGTTTATGGAGGCTCTGGTCACCGTCCCCGGAGTTATTGGGTTGTTTTCTGGTCATGATCATGGAAATACGTGGTGCTATCGCTGGGACAAGAAACTCGAAGGAATGACTGTCGAAGGCAACGGTATTCATCTGTGCTATGGACAGCACTCTGGATACGGCGGTTACGGCGATTGGATCCGCGGTGCACGAGAGATCGTTGTTACAGAGGATATGTTGCAGAAGGGCGATGTGGAGTCCTATATCCGCCTCGAATCTGGTGATGTCGTTGGGCGGGTGACGCTGAACTCGACCTACAACGACGACTACTATCCTGCTACGCCCAACACCATGACCTATATGTCGGAGGCGTTGAGTGGCAGTAGTAGTAACGATACTGAAAGTGCTGCAAGGATCATTCTGTCAGGGTCTGAACTCATGACAGCTGTTGGGGGGTCATTGATTGCGATTGCTTGGTTGTGTTTCTAATCTTGAAGGCGTTGTTTAGATGAGTCACGACGATATGGATACCCAAGTTATTTTATATACCATAAAATCAATTCTATAAATATGACATATATCCCAAGTTCGCATGCTGTATCGTGTACTCGAAAGCCCCCTAGCCCTTGCATTCATATCAGGATTTGATTTCTGTGTTCCCAGAATCATTTTTAAAGCTGTCATGAGTTGTTATCGGTCAGCGAAGATCACTATGTACAGCTACCGTCGGCGTCCTTTGCCTGCTTAGTATTTTATCTCAGCGTAGCTTCTTCAATGCATCACTTTCGATGCTCCTCATCAGAACTTTCACTCTCGATCGACTGCCGCAACATCTCCACATCCTCTTCATCAATAGACTGCCCTCTTGGGACTGACTCCTCATGATGCGTCTCGTGACTATGCAGTCTCATGTTTACAAACATAAACCAGAGACCCAAGTCATACATGATTCGCAAGATGCCACCCACCAGAAAAGCAATCCAGAACTTTCCAGATTCTGCAAGTCCTCCAGTCAGCGAAGGGCCAGTAGCCATGGCCAAAGTTCGAAGTGTCGAGGTGATTCCCATGACAGCAGTGCGCTCTTCAGGCTTGACAACAGCCGCGATGAAGGCTGCTCTGGGTGCTTGATCCATATTGTTGAGACCCATGCGAATGAAGAGGAGTATGACTGTGAGGACCAGACCACTGGGCAGAGGGAAGAACAGAACTGATATCGAAGACGGCAGATGAGTAAATACCATGGTGTTTATAAGGCCCAGGTGACGAGATAGGGGTCCTGCAAAGACTGTTGAGATGGTTGCCAAAACCTGGGCTGACGAGAAGATGTTTCCAAGGGTAGTCTTGGAAGGCGAGAACTTGTGATCGAGAAAGTAAGTCGTGAGAGATTCCGAAACCATTCCATCAGCCAGAGAATCGATGGTCAGGAGAAACCATAGCCGGTACATGACAGACCTGGTGCCGGACGAAACGCTTGAAAAGCGACTCGCTGGCTCAGGATGATTTGATGTCACGGACTGTCTTGTCCTACGAGCGTCTTCATCTTCATCTTCCTCTTCCTCCATCGATTCGCGCAGAAGTCCCTCAGCTAGTTCGTCAGAAGCCTCTGAAGAGTCATCGTGATGGGCTTCCGTCTTGTTACTCATGACAAACGCGAACAAGACATTCAGTGCACCCATCAGGATGTACACCCAGAAAGTCGCGTGATATGCCCTCACAAGATTCCATCCCTCTCGTTTTGTCATTTTTTCGACAAATCTTCCTGCCAGTGCCGCGCCACCTGCAGCACCGAGACTCGAACTGGTGATGTACCAAGCCAAAACATCAGCTCTCGTCTTGGGAGTCGTGATGTGAGACAGCATAGACTCCTCGATGGCTCGGAACGGACCAAAGTCGCTTCCGCTCGCGCTGACTACACCAACGACAGCAGCGAAAAGCAGAATCCAGAAATTCTCAAAGACCGAGAATATTGCGCCTGACACGGCCATCAAAAAGCCACCCGCCACCAAAACCCTCCGCCGACCAAGCCCATCGGCCATGAGCGTTACAACCAAACCGAGCACAACATCACCCAACAGCGTCAAACTCATGAACAAGCCAATCCTGAAATCAGAAAAACCTAATTCCGAGAAGAACTGCGCTATCGTAAGCGTGACAGCCTTGAATGCGAACATGCGACATGTCCGTGAGAGAATAAGCAGCCAGGCATCTCGACCAGCAGAATACACAGCTGAGATTCCCGACTCGTGGTACAGCCAGCCAGCTTTTTGACCGAGCGAAGATCGTTGCGTTGCCATTGCGAGGGCTATTGAGGTTGAGAAAGAGAATAATGATCGCGTGCTCGACTTGATATGATATGGATTGTTGCGGGGTGTCGCCGATCGGAGTTATCGGCACCGTGATCGGCGGTGTTTTTCACCGAGTTACTAGTTCTGGCATCATTGTGACCTTGCTTACATTTTCGCATTGGGGAATGAGTCAGTGTGAATAGGAGGGAAGAGGATTTCCGGGTAGTGATTCGGAAGTAGTATTCGGAAATGGAGCGGAGATCGAATGGCGATGAGGACGTTGCAGTGCGACTGACGTGAAAACCTTGTTAGCGACAAGGTTGCTTCGGTGAGGCTCTATTCAGAAGGTCAATGGCGAATGGATCGGCAAAGAGATGACTAGGGGGTCGCAGTATGCACTGTATCATTTGACGATTGGAGGAACATATCAATGCTCTATGGGATCTCACATACTGAAGCTATTGCAACACCATGATAGTGAATGACGAGAGTGCTCAGCTTGACTTGGTGCAATTTCGTCTTCTGAAACGTCTTTTTTTGCGTTTGCGAGCCTCTTTGTCAAGAATCCAGACCTTCTCCCCGAATAGCTCAGCTGGAAGAGCGTTCGGCTGTAACTGATATTGCCACCGAAAGGTCACTTGTTCGATCCAGGTTTCGGGGATTCAATTTTTTCTTTTTCTTTCACTCTATCCTTAAGCAACAGACGTGCCTATTATTATTTTTTTCTCCCGGTCACTCATTTGACTTACCCAGTTCAGATCTAAAGCTGACCTTCAATCTTGAGGTGCTTGTGAAGGTCTCATTGTCGACTGCTGAAGCCACTAAAGTTTAGCGCACCTCATTACTGAATTGCTGACCCCGCGATGACTTGGTGACTGACCGTCAATGATCTTTCTCAACCATCTTAAGAATGACTTTAGCCTTGACATTACCTACTTGGTACTATCGCGTTACTGAGGCAGTCAAAAGGAGAAATGGCGTTATACTCTGGGATTTTGATGAAGATATCTCCGACTTTGATGAAACCAACCCAGACAAAACCGTAACGTACAATGGACCTGATGCAGCAGATTACCATCGCTTGAGAGAGAAGCGTGAGGAGCGCAGAAGAGAGCTTTTCCAGCGCAAAGAAACTATTCGAAAGCGCAAGGAAGATTCAAGAGAGGAGGAGAAAAATAAGATTGAACAAGTGCGGGCAGCATATGAAGCCTTGGAGATTTCCGTGTCCAGAAGCGAATCAACTCGACTAGGTCCTATCGACAGCCAGTTCGATCTCTACTGTATGGACTACTTTGACCTTTTTTATGACCCCAGTCCGCATGTATACCATAGGAGATACATCAGGTTCGAATGCCGAGATAGGGGGGAGGCGCACAGCGATAATCTCACGGGTCGGTTCTGGCTCAATCCCAAGGTCGACTTTGAACTTGTCCCATTCAAGGCCCCGGATTCTTCAAGCCTTGAACGTCATGAGATCTACACCATCGATGGCAGATTCTCCCTGATTATGCAATTTATTGACAAAGATCACTTGATCCTCAGAGCAAGCCAAGATCTCGTCTTCTGGGGCGCTCTGCAGGATTTACAAGGTCCAGAAACCTTCATATTCAAGGGTGTTCGCAATGATTGGGGCAAGCAACTTCAAGCGTTTGCAAGAATGTTGCACCCCTGAGAGAAGTTTCCGTGGGTCAAAACGTATGATGAGGATGGGCGTTTTGCGCCCGACGTGCCTTGCGTGGAGGCCGGCAAAAAGTTGCCGTGCTTCGCCTCACTCGTCCTCTCCGCGCTCAACTTTTATCGTGTCGTAAAGGCTACAGATACAATTTACAAATTGTCAATCATGTCGACTCCAACCTCTCCATCTAGTGCTCTTCCGCCGCCTATGACAATTCTCTCGGTGCAAGACGGAACCCTCTGTGAATTTTGTCACGATGACGAGCTAATTCAGCCAATCCGAACTAGAGGTCTCTCAGATCTCACTCAATCGTCGCGTCACTGCAAGCTTTGTGCAATGTGGCTTAGGGCCTTAGAACATTCTCGTAGAAACCTGAGAGTTCGAGGCCAAGTTGCTGCACTGAGACAGCATCCATTGGAGCAAGGCATTGATGATGTGACGCTTGTGTTTCTGAGTTCTCAAAGGCGACCACTAATTGTATGGCCGCATATTGGACAAGTGTGGGCACCTCTCGGTACAGTCGATATCGATGGTTAGTTTGGGCTTCGACCACCGATGTGGGTTACACTAGAGCTGACAGGTGAATGCAGATGCCAAAGACATTAACTTGAAGCCGTTGCCTGCGTCTGATCAGGCCGAGAGCACTTGGAAACTGGTCAGAGAATGGCTTGATCGATGCGAGAAACATCATAGAGATTGCAAATATAACAAGATGCCCTCCTGGAAGCCAACTCGGCTGCTTTGCGTGTGTAATACACAGGCTGCCCTTCAAGTCCGCCTTGTCGAGAGTCAGGATATACCCGACGGCGCTGAGTATCTGACCCTGAGCCATCGCACGGGTGCAGGAAACACTCTCCAACTTACTCGCAGCAACATTGAAGCCTTCAAGTCCTCAATTCCTGTTGATGAGCTCTCCTGCCTCTTCATGGATGCATGCAACACCACCAAAAGACTGAGTCACGAATTCCTCTGGATCGACACACTCTGTATAATTCAAGATGACCCTGCTGATTGGCAGCATGAGGTTGGCAGCATGGCTTCCATCTACGGGAACTCATGGCTCAACCTCTCGGCTGATGGGAATGATGCGGCTGAACACGGGCTCTTCTGTCCTTCTAGCAAACGAGCCGACCGCCCATGGCTCCCAGAATATATACATCGTGAATGGGGCGAGGGATTCCCTCGTAATTATTGCATATCCGACTACCACAACTGGTGGGAACGCATCTCAGACTCGAAGTTGAACCGAGGAGCCTGGGCTCTCCAGGAGCGTGTTTTAGCGCCAAGGGTCCTGCATCTGGGACTTGAACAAGTTGCTCTCGAGTGTTCCTCGAACGCGGTGTGCGAACGACTGCCATATGGTGATGCAACGATATGGCACGACACTGCCATCTTGACTTCATTAAAAAAGTTTATTCTCGACGCACGAAACAAAGACCTGGCTCGTCTAACTCCTGAGAATGCTTTTCGGAACTGGAATCAAATAGTTCGAGCTTACTCTCAAGGACAGCTCACGGTTGAGACGGACAAGCTTGTTGCACTATCAGGCCTTGTCGATGTGCTCCACCCCGTCTTCCGCCATATGATGGAGTCAGAAGAGCAAGTCGGAGATGGCCAAGGGAGACATGGTGCACAAGCTCAGGTAAATTCACTCCGTCATAGATTGTCGAGGATTTTCCTTGCTGGATTATGGCGCCC
This sequence comes from Fusarium subglutinans, assembly GCF_013396075.1. Lineage (NCBI taxonomy): Eukaryota > Fungi > Ascomycota > Sordariomycetes > Hypocreales > Nectriaceae > Fusarium > Fusarium subglutinans. The sequence continues at coordinate 214,738 of NW_023502072.1, read as the reverse complement.
ATATATCGAGAGACAGTTGGCATGGCGGGCAATGTCACGCAAATACCTATTTGAATAAGATGGGAGCCCGGCTTCGGCACCTGGGAAGCGTTACGACGAGTATGTTGCTCCGACATGGTCTTGGTTCTCTGTCAAGGATACTGTCATTGAACCACAGGAAGTGAGTTTCGTGGATATTTACTTCACAAAAGTCATTGATACAAATATCGTCCCCCATGGGACGCTAAATCCAGCAACACCTTCTAGTGCCTTGAGGTACTGCTCCTCCCTTGGTTCGTTTCTCCGTCTGCGGTGTTCCTACCTACCCATCGTCGAATTGGGATCCGTGAGCGGTATGAAACTCGTGGACTTTGGAGCTGCAACTTGTGAGAAAGACCTTGGAGATGAAGTGATCGAGGTTCAAAGTAAAAACTACTGGGATGTGCAGTTTACTCAAGAGGCTATAGACTGCAAATCGCCCATAGCGGTCCCCGCCTTTGCAGACATGGCGTACTTCACCAACCCCGTACATTGCCTCGTTCTAGACGAAAGGGATGATGAGAACGGGGACCGATGGCACATTCGACTTGGAACCTTCGTGATCACTCATCTTGAGGATGTGAAAAAGTTCTGGAAGGGGATCGAGGACTTTGATCAACGTATGCCGGAAGACTGTGAGAGGTATGATGGGCTGTACAGATTCAAGGAACTGGAGAGGAGCAAGTCGACGTATGTGAAGACGGTTGAGGTTTTGTAACGGGTCGTTGAGATCAGGTAGCTTTGTTTGGGTCCATGTCGAGATACTGAAGCAAACGTCGAAGGGCCGTGAATGCACATTACAGGGTTCAGTTCATCAATCTACTACGTTGGAAGTTCCTACAGTGATGCATTCAGCGAAGCCAATAATGTTCAATAGTAATACTAAATAGTAGTAAACAAGGGTTCCTGGCCTTCCCCATCTTTACTCGTCCTTGTAAGGGTCGAAGCCCTGAACACCATCACCAGCAGCCGCCTTGAGTGAGTCACCAAACTCATCATCCAGCTTAGGTCCAACACCACCACTCCAGTTCTGCAGCATCTTGTCTCGCAGACCAACATCAGGCCAGTTATCCCAACCAACAAGGGGCGCCTTGAAGAAAGAACCAGTAGGGTTCTCGGGGTTGGCCCGATCATCGTCGTTGGCGAAGCGGTAGCAGTGAGTTCCGGCACCGTCCTTGTGATAGACGAGAAGAGGGGTACTTCCATCTATGGGAAACTGGTTGCTTGCGCCGCCGTATTTGCCGTGGCAGGAGGGAGATACGCGGACGACATTGTCGCCTTGAGTGAAAACGACGATGTTCTCCCAGTCGTGGCGGTGACCTCCGAGAAAGCTGCCACCCACGGCTTGGTCTTTCTCATAGTAGGTCTCATACCTTGGAGGTACAATGTTAGCATGTATACCGAAATGAAGAAGCCCTCGTGCTCGAGGTAGAGGAGAAAGTCTTACATGATGGCACAGAAGCCATTGTTGCAGCGCTTTCGAGAATAGGTGTTGCTGTTCTCAAGCTGATGAGGATCACGACAGTCTCCCTGGGGAGTACCAGTGGCGCCATGACCAGGGTTCAAGTTGCCGCTAGGATCGATGGCGGCGGTCTGGTAGCAGCCGTCGCTGTCAAAGTCCAGAGAAGGCTGGAACTTGTTCTCTATGTCAGAAGCGCCTCCGGGAAGGGCTGTGAGAACGTCTCGCTTGGACATAGAAACGGGAGATGCCTGGACTGATGTCAAGGCACTCAGGAGAGTGGCGGCAGCGATGAACTTGTTCTGCATGGTGGCTGTTGTTTAATGATGTGATGGGAAGTGAAGAGGTTGATGAGATGGAGTTAAAGTGAGGGCGGATGATGTCGTATTTATGCGTGTCTGAAGCTGTTGGGGACAAGTTCCTGTCTTGAAAAGATCAACATCTTGCGACTCACAACCTTGATCGCAGCTCGTCCATGGAGGTCCAGCTCAGATGCACATCTTGGGCAAGCACGTTACATCCGTGTTGATCATAATCTTGTCAGCAACAACGTCGCAAGAAACTTATGCACTTTTCGGGTATGTCACTCAAGATCGCCTGCCGGCAGTGCTGGCGGATACGATCTGGGTGCTATGATAGGCCAGTCAAGGTGCATCCTTCCAGTCTATCCACGGTACTTCGTTCTGAAAGGATTGTTTCAAAACTGGCTGCTTGAAACGAATTGGGGAGTCAATTACATCATGGCTCTTTCTCTGCTGCAGAGTCGGGTTTTCTATGCTGAGGCGGGTTGAAGCCAAGACTGATCGACAGGCACGTGGGTCGACGGCACGTTTGTGAGGCTGCATTGGATTTGGGGCAGTTTTGCTACAGAACGATTCTTTGTGAGACTTATTATTGATCATTAGATTATATAGAAAGTCTTAGAAGCCAAAAATGATGCAAATTCCATATTTTTTGATGACATTCACGCCAATGGTAACTTGCTGTTGACTTGCTGTCAAGGCTGGTTTATCTTCTTTGCTGCGTATAGCTACCCACCTACCTACTAACCTACTTGGTGTTAGTGATCTGCTGTACGAACAGTTCTGCCTTACAAACTCATCTGACGTCAGAAGTGAGCTACATTGTCAAAATAGGCAAGTCGTGTTCTGTTTCAGCTCCACTCCCTCGCTGATCAGAGGCATCGAATGTGGCTCTGCAAAAGACCTTTTTGTCCCGCCCTAATTTGGACTAAACATGAAGGATGCTAGTTAAGATTCATGCATAAACCTAGACCAACGGCAATCAGATTTATCACCCGATGTCATAATCAGGGCCACGTATCATCGCAGGATTCTTTTGTCGTACCAGACAGAGGCGCTTCGGTCAGCATCCCCCTGGTTGATCGGCATCAGCTGCACAGCCTTGGAGAGATCAGCAAATACCTGGATGGATGCTCAGGGCCGAGAGCTGTGCCGTCTTGTATCCTGATCGCGCTGTAGCCCACGACGATCGATCACTAAGCTTAAAGCTTGGTCATAGCAGCATCTTAGCCGCTTCTGGTAATTCATTTACTATTCCATGTCTATTCAACTGCTTCAACGCGCAGAAACCTGTTATTTTGTCGATAAAATATTGTGCCTCCAAGCCTGGTAAAAGGGCCAAGCATCAGTGGTAGGTCTGTCTGTAAATGAGGCTTGACTCTCAAATCAAGACCCCGTACCAAGACATCGGATCATGTCAATGGCTCAATTTAATGGTGCCCCAGAAGCAGCAAGAGTCGCGTAGAACAGCTTTGTTCTCCCCATGATAACCATACGTCCCTTGCCTGCGAATTGGAAGTTGGCTGCATTGATTCCTGTGTATATCTTGCCAATGAGCTTTCCAGAGCGATTCCAGACATGCACGCCATCGCCGCAGCCCGCGTAGACATTGCCTTCAGAATCGCAATGAATTCCTAGAGTCAAAAGCAGTCAGCACACTTTTCGCTTTTTGGAACAGAATCTGTTCTCAGTAAGAAGAGACTAATTTCAATTACCATCTGGCAGACGAGCTGCTGTAAAAGCGAATGTCCTGCGATTGTCCCATGTCCCATCTTCTTGTACATCGAATCGGTAGCTATTATCACTATCAGAAGTCTAGCCATTACTGCTAAAGTCGAGACTTACATAGAGGCGGGACGAGTGTAGTTATGCCCGAATAGTGCATTGCTTATGCCAGTGTCTGTAACATAAGCGTGTAGTCCATCAGGTGAGAAAGTGAGTCCTGTCGTTCACTAATCGTTAGCAGCCACCTTACATCATATGGTAGCAATCTCCGTTGCCTCACCATTTGGAGCGACGAAGCCATCCGCAACAACAGTCAACGCTCCGGTATCTGGGTCGAAGCGATAGACTTGATTTTGCAGTCCAGGCTCGGGGCGGAAGTACTGCCAGTAGCCATACATGGTATCAGTGAAGTAGATATCGCCGTTACGTGGATTGACAGAGACATCATTAAGGGAGTTGAATTGCCTGCCAAAGAAGTTGTTCACAAGAGCTAAAAGGGCAAAGTTAGTGCTTGTGACAGCGCAGAAATTTCTATGAGTCCTTACTTGTTGTATTATATGGTGCTTCCGGATTCATCAGGTACAAAGCGGAAGGTATCTTGTCGCCTTGTCCTTCACCTGCGAAGATGATCTGACCCTTATAGTTCGTTCCACCTGCGGATTATGAGTTTATGGAGACTCCCTGATATCTGGTAACCTTACTTACCGTTGGGGTTGATGACTTGCGGATCAGAGTCTATGATCGTAATCTTGACTTGGCTCTCTGTGTGTGATCCATTCTCCAGAGCTTCAGCTTCGGCCAAAGAGATCTTTTGGATGACAGATGACTTTGCAAGTCCAGTTCCAGCGTCTGGATCGCCTGCATTCTGCACAAAGAAAACTTCTTCAGTTGGAGGGTTCCTACATAATTGCGTGTTAGTACGTAAGAAACTGGTAAGGCGTGAGGTTTACGAACCATACAACAGCTTCATGGAAGATGGGATCTTTCTCTGAAGTGGCGAGAAGAGTCAATGTTGGATTGCTTCCAATTACATCGAGGAACTCTGCATCATAAACATGAAATGGTCGTTCAGTAAGGGATTCATAGGTAACTCCCGGCCAGAGGAACCTCTATCGAAGTGTTAGCGCAGGTCACTATCATTTTTATGCTAGCTCACAGTTGTAGCATTGGCTTCTTTTGGTGGAGGGACATGCTCCAGAACATTGAAGCTCTTTTGGTCGATTATTTGGGCTGTAGCTGGTAACTTGGCAGGATCGATGACAGTAGGCTTTGCCTGAGCCTCACCGAAGAGGCCGAGGCTATAGGGAACCAAGACACCAATAGCGAGCGCTCCAATGGCCATGGTGGTAGTATTTAGAAACGAAGATTGCTGTGTCTTGCTCGTTCCTTGACGTCCAGAGCCATCTCGACTCTTTATTGTCGGTGTACCCCGCTTTGTCGACATTTCTGAATCCTTGTTCTGCCTCTTCAAAGCTTGTACTCGGGATCGCGCCAATTGGTCGGCATGAATGAGGGACACTGATGATGCAGGGGAGTTGAGCTTTTCCGTGGATGCAGTAGATGTTGGTCTACCTAATCTCCCAATCGCTGTTGCACAGAAGTGATGCCAATGGCGATGCGACGATATTGCGGAGAAGCTTGATGGGGTACAAGGAGAGTTTGTGAACTCAATGATATTCCACAAATGATCCAACTATTGGGATTCCATGGATATCGTTGTCAAATGAAGAGCCCGAAACGATTTCATGAATATTGAAGATAGATTCGAGGTTCGTTCGGTCCATACGGAAAAGCCCGCATTCCGACTGCCGAACCGAACCAGCGGAAAAAACGAGACCGGGGTATTTCCGACGAAGATGGACTCTACAAAGAGAAGCCAGCGATATTTCACGATATAACTTATATCTAACATCGTACTTTGGATAACGTTGTATTCTTCTACACCATTCTGAAATATGTGTCTCGCTATCGCTAGTTATTGTGCTCATTGATAATGTGTCTCCCCACTGAAGCGGCCTGAGTATATCCACAATGTGAGAATATGGCAATGCGGTTCGTCTCGTGGCTCATCATGGTCAGCAAGCACGCTCAACGAAGCGCAATGATTCCACACTACTATGGAGCAGCAAATAGCACGACACTCTCCAGTGGGGTACTGAGGCACGTCGTGAGAATTTAGTCTCCTCTTGGCACTGGTTTGACAACATAAGCGATCATGGCGCAGCAAAAAGAACAGAAACGGGCGGGGTTGATGATGTTCACTCCAACATCACATTCCTCATTTCTGTATATTCAAAGAAAACATCATAATGCCTCAAGTGTCTCCATGGAAACAACGAAGCGACGGCCTCTGGAGTCGGCCGCTCATCGGCCCTGAGCGTATGTTCGACCAGTGGCTCGAGATCGACGGCTGGACTGAATGGATGGGCGCAGTCATCTTCACACTCGCTCCGTCTTACGCGTCTCATATGAACAGCAATGCCCATGTTGAGACGTGGTTCAGGAAAGCAGTATCGTGCGTTTGCCTTGAGAAGTCTTCCCTCCTGGCAGTCATTGAGCGTGGCCAAGAAGAGTCGGCAGTCGCAAAGTCTCGAGACTTCGTCTACCGCCCTCTCATATCAGATGATGACTTTTCTGAGAGGATTAAGCAGAGGACCACCGTTCTGTATACCGAAAAGTCGGCTCAGGAGGGCTTGAAGTTACTCACAGACGACTTCTACTCGACTCCAGAGAAACGCATCAGCCTCGAGCTCGGAGACCATTTGATCCACATATCCTTTGTTTCTTCGTCCTCCGAGGCGGGGACTTTTGCCCTTGCAATTCGCTACAACCATGCATTGAACGATTTCTGGAGTGGTGCGGCTATCCTCAACAATATTCTTAGCAAACTCGCAGACGGCTTGAGCACTACCCAAGTACTATCGCTTTCATACAAAGATGCGTCTCACTCTTCTCTACACCCTTGCTATCTCGACTTTCTCCGTGATCCTATCGGAGACACTCCCTTGGATGCCGAGTCTCAAGAAAAGGCAGCGCAGCTTCTTGGCGCCAATCTCGGCAACATCACTCTTTGCCCTATCTCGCAAGAACCAGCAAAAGACCGACCTGACACCGACTATTCCGTGAGAAGGCAGATTCTGTCGCAAGAGACGACGCAAAAGCTCTTTAAGCTCTGCAAGAAGCATGGGGTTACTGTGACGGCACTGTTGACGGCATTACAAGCACTTGCACTCCTCAAAACCTTTCCTCCCGAAGATGTGTCCCGAACCGTGGCGGCACCTATCTGTGTGAGTAACAGGCTGCGTCAGACATCTTTTGGTGGCAATCAGGGCCATTCAACTTCTTCGAAGGCCAGATTGAGCGAGATATGTCAAGAGGCAGCCTATATCGGGCCCGTCATGGCAACTACTTTCCTTGTGTCTCCCTTTGACGTGAGTCCATATCTCAAGAACCATGACGCTTCTGTTAGGGAGGATAATTGGAGGCAGATTGTTTGGGAAGTTGCCCGAAATGTTGGTCGAGCGACAGATGAGGCAGTCAATAGCAACCTGAGTGAACATGTGGATTGGACTCAAGGCCCAGCTGCCTTTGGTGGTGTTGCGCACGCAATGGAGGCGATGAAAGCCGGTCTACTGCCTTCGTAAGTCTCCCCGGCATTTTACCATCATAAAGAACTCGGCTAATCATTGCTTCTTCCAACAATATCGATAGACCGCCTGGCATGTTTACTCCTCTGTCATCAGCAGGTCTGTTGGACGGGCATCATCTCCCAGGGTCGTACGGATCTCTAGATCCAAATGATAAAACTGCGCTGAATATTAATGACTTTTCATTTTATTCACGAGTTAGCAACCTTTTTGGACGTAAGTGCAATTATCCTGCTTCTCTCCATGCCGTTCGTGTTTTATAGTGAAACTAACTGCTTCATATGCAGCTCAAACATGGGCTTGGACATTTTCCGGAAAACTCAATATAATATTGGTGATGCCTGATCCACGAGTACGCTCCGTTCCGAATATTGAGTGGTGGAATCTGTTCAACGAGATGGTTGTCAAAGTAGCGGCAGAGAGTTTGTCTGATGTTAGTGCTTAGTAGATGAAGCTTACAATACCAACCGCCTCGGCTCTAGTGTTTCGTTCATGTAGGGCGCACTTTTGGAATCCGATTACTAGCCGGCGGTAAATTGATTATTACCGTGTAATGGCAAGTATGGCATAGGAGTAGCGCAATCCAGTATGCATATTGGCTCGCCTGTAGGATGAAGATCTAACAGTCAAGAATAATGTGACATATTGTCATTGCTGTTCATCATTATGTCTTCACTATGGCTCAAATAGTGGCGGAGTGTCTTCGGAGATAAACCACGAGAATGTCTGAAGGCTTGGCTACTGATGCTTCGCCGTGGCGTCAATGACAAAAGGCGGGGAAGCCATCTCTGACTCAGTCATATTTTGCGCCCTTTGAATGTCTTTCATGTAATACCTGCCGAGTCGCTTCAAAGCGCAGCTAGCATATAAGAGCCCGACTCCGCAAAATCGTACTACTAGCCACCAATCCTTGCAGTAGATTACGATGAACTCTTTTGATCCCCCAGACCAAGGTGCAGAGCTAGACTCCCTAAGCTCTGCCTTCCAGGTCGCCTTCGATCGGATCTTCCAGACTACCCAGAAGGTTAGTGGAGAGCCTCTATTGCGAGTAGCCCAAGGAACTCAGGTTTCTATACTGAAATCAATCAGCACCCCTGGAGATGCTCACTCGGTGGAGGCAGCCATTGAAGATGCGTTCACCATCTCTGACTATCGAATGCGAATGAATCATACCAAGTGTTTCAGCTTTATTCCAGCGCCTACCTCGCCACTTTCTTGGATAGGTGATTGTCTGTCGAGCGCTTTCAACTCTTTCGCTGGATCGAGACTGCAGGGCTCTGGTGTAGCTATTGTTGAGCAGACGCTACTGCAGTGGCTGTCAGCTAAGGTTGGACTTCCAGATACGTCTGGAGGTATCTTTGTCTCAGGGGGCTCTATGGCAAATATGAGCGGCATGGTGCTTGCGAGAGAATGTATATTGGAGCCCGATACTGAGCACCTGGGCGTCGCTTATCTCTCTGATCAGACACATCATTCTGTCAAGAAAGCCCTCCGCATCATTGGTATCAGGAGAAGTCAGATACGAGTTGTCCCGACGAATGGATGCTTTCAAATGGAGGTGAGCGCCTTGAGAGATGCCATCAAAGCGGACCGCGAAGCAGGGCTGAAGCCTTTTGTAATCGTGGCGACATGCGGGACAACAAACACGGGAAGCATTGATCCATTGGAAGCGCTCGCCCAGGTTCGCGATGAAGAGAATATCTGGCTCCATATTGATGGTGCATACGGCGCGTCCGCTTCCCTAGCTGCGACTCGGAGCTCTGTCGCCAATGGTCTTGGACTGGCAGACAGTATCTCTTGGGATGCACACAAATGGCTGTTCCAGACATACAGCTGCAGTCTTATCCTTGTAAGAAACAAGATCAACTTGGCCAAAGTTTTCAACAACGACGGAGACTATCTTCGCGATGCTGTCGATGACGAAGAGATGCCCAACTTTTGGAACCTCGGCATGGAACTAACACGTCCCTCGCGAGCGCTGAAACTGTGGTTCACCCTCCGAGTCCTCGGCGTAGAAAGATTTGGGAAGATGATCGATCACGGTATTCTTCTTGCGGAAATTGCTGAAGCCGAGATCACAAAGTTGTCGGATTGGGAACTCACAAGTCGAGCGAGTATGGCGATAGTGACATTCCGATATGCACCTGCGGGAAAGACTGAGGAGGAGTTGGATGAATTGAACGCGGCGATCTCAAAGCATCTGGTTAAAAACAATATCGGACTGATTTTGACTACAAAGCTACGAGGGAGAGTCGTTCTGAGGATCTGCTCTATCAGCCCGGTGCTAGGCGGGGACGAGATGGTGGAGGTTATTCAGCAGACCAACAAGGTTGCGCAGCTCATTTCTAACCAGCGCACTCAATAACCAGCCATATTCAGTAACATTTGATACCTCGTTAATCCAATTGATGCACAAATAGTATTTTGCAACGGGAAATTGACCGTTGATTCAGGCTGACTGATGATTATTTACGGGAATAATAGCGAATATGTCAGCTTACCAAGCTCGCCCTTCGGAAGTTCCGGACACAGCGAATCTTCCGAAGTCCAGATGCCGTCCTGTTGACAGGCCTTCAATCTTATCTCGGATCTCAGAATTGCACCATAGCGCGCGGTTGACTCCACGATGTAAATGGTAGGTTTGTCAGCCCAAGATGTGCTACAGACGCCAGCCAAGAACGCTGGCCCTCGAGCAGGTATTTATCTTGGCTTTGCATTCCATCGTAGACTGGCCCGCTGTGAGCCTCAATTCAGCAACAGCACAACATGTCAGTCACGAAACCCATCCTCATCTCAGGCTCCGGCCTTGCTTCATTGCTACTGGCACAATCTCTTAAACAATCCAAGATCCCGTTCAAGATTTTTGAACGTGATGAATCTTTCATTTTTCGCGCCCAAGGGTACAGGCTTCGTCTTTCAGCAGAGGGTCTGGATGCTATTGAGTCTGTTCTCAATAAGAAGACGTGGCAACATTTCTGGGATGCCTGCGGCAAGACGGGCGGAGGTGGATACCGGGCATTCGATGCAGTGACTGGAGAACAGACAGAGCATGTCGTTGCAGAGAATCTCTCATCGCGAGATGGAAAGATCGTTGGCATTGCTAGAGGTGATATGAGAAGAATTTTCGCAGAGGGTTGCGAAGACTACGTTGAATGGGGCAAGAATGTTATAGGCTACGAATTGACTGACAATGGTGTTCGCGCCATCTTCTCCGACGGAACAAAGTCCATCGAAGGATCCATGCTCGTCGGCGGTGAAGGAATCTACTCCAAGGTTGCGAGACAAGTCTCGGGCGGTAAGCTCAAAGTCTACGACACTGGCGCGAGGGGTATTCACGGCCAAGCACCAACAACAGCATTCAAGCAGCTCGGTGAGGGAGTGTTCCGACTCCGCGACGATACACGTCCCGACGGCCACGCCTTTCTCATGACAAACGTTCGCTCCGGAGATATGAACAACCCAGATGTGAGCTTTGGCTGGACCATGGGCGGAGCACCAGGTGTCATTCGCGCGCCGAACGACAACTACACGATTGTCGGAAAAGTCGCTGCGGATATCGCAAAGTCAATTGTCAAAGACTGGGACCCAAAGTTCAAGCCTTTATTCGACAACATGGACGAGGGCGAAGCTGCGTTCTGGAAGATTACTTGCTCGACTCCGTCGGGCGTACCTGAATGGAAGAACGAGCCTCGTGTGACGGTCATTGGCGATGCAGCTCACTCGATGACACCTGCGGGCGGAATTGGCGCTAACACAGCTGTTCGTGATTCAGCACTGCTTGGACGATTGCTGCGTGAAGCTGGCGGGTACAGTCCAGGCGTCACAGCGGCGTATGAGAAAGAGATGCGGGTTTATGCCAGTGAAGCTGTCCATCAGAGTTATACCATGGCTGCGCAGGGTTTTGGGGTCAATATCGATGAGGAGACGACCCCAATTGTCTGAAACGTCGATCGAGTGCGGGGACATGATGACGTCAGACAAAGGAAGAGCGAGACAATATTTAATAAAGATTTGAAGTATCGATAAAGGGTGATAAATATAGATAATTAAAATATATACATATAAATAGAATGTGACACTAAAAACACAAGCAGGCAGTAGATGGTTGGGGGGACCTGGGGACATCGGATTGTGGCACGGTATCGGGAAACGCGGCGGCATTGCGTAATGCTCTCTCTACGAATCACGTGAAAGCTGATGATCCTGCCTGCACAGCCAACCTAACAGCTCCTTTCATTTTATTTTGATCTGCTCTGACTGTCAGCAGCGTTTCACGTCCCTCATCTGCCTTCTTCTCTTCATTATTTGTTTTGATGTAAATACCATGGTTCAAATCACATGATTCTCTTGAGCGGTTGCTCTATGACCGGTTGATCTCCTACAGAGTTTGCGACAAAACCTTCCAAAGACGTCTCAAAACTGACGAACCTACTCCTGGACCATTCTCAAACATCATCCGACGCAAGAAAGGGGAATTTTGATACGAATTGACCATGCGCAACGATAATTATTCAACGCTACTAGAAAACTCGACAAGCTCCAATTTCGACGATACTCGTAAATTGACAGCAAACAACGATATCGCGCTGATCTCGAGCCTGTATTCACTCGCTTTTTCCACTGATATCAATCGGAAGTCACTTCGTACTCAACAATCAACACCAAAGTCAAAGTCAGAGTCAGAGTCAGAGTCAATTCCTCAAACATCATCGCGATGCTCTGGTCTTGGCGCGATGACGCCTCCAAAAGCGGGAAATGGATCAGCGTCGTAACCGCGCGCCATCGTCTCGTCAAAATTCTTGGCGTTTTCATCTGTTTCATCTGCGCCCTCACGCTTTGGGAATTCTGGGCAGATCTCTCTGTCGCCTACAAAAGAGTCTCCTCACCAAGCCTCACCCAAACTGACCAAACTCAATCCGACTCGTCAACCCCCATCTCTACGAGCGGGCCTCAATTCACTGGACCGACTGAGCAGACCACGAAATTCTGGGAGAACCTTGTTACTGAATTTTACGCAGCGGAACCTGACGGTGATAAGATCAAACCGCCTAATTCTCTATCGCGCGACAAGTTTGATCCTTATGGCTCAAAGGCGCAGATACACACGGATTGGCTAGAGGTATCTGATGAGGAAGTCGAATCATTGAAAGAGAACCATGCAAAGTTTGTGCAAAGTCTCCGACACCTGGCTCCCCAAGTACCATTCAAACGCAACACCAAGGGCATCGTCATCACTGCCAAAGGATCAGCAGTTGGTGTAGCAGCGACTGCCGTACGGATGCTACGACACGTTGGGTCACGTTTACCCGTTCAGCTCTTTCTCGACTCGGCAAACGAAGCTGAGCATGAACAGTGCAACAACACACTTTCCAGTCTGCAAGTGCAATGCTTGAATATGGACGATTTCCTCAAGTTGCCTAATACGGCAACAATTCAGCAACCAAAGGTTGAAAAGTACCAGTACAAACCTTTGTCAATTCTCTTCTCCAGCTTTCAGGACATCTTGTTCCTCGATTCCGACGCCTTTCCTATTCGAAACCCAGACCACCTCCTTACCGTGGAACCGTATAAAAGTCGCGGACTTGTGACCTGGCCCGACTTTTGGCTGCCAACTATATCGCCTCTCTTCTACAACATCGCCGGAGCCAAAGCACCCAACGTTACTATCGACTCTAGAAGTTCAGAATCCGGAGTTATGCTATACAACAAAGCGAGGCATGCTGACAGTCTCTTACTCGCAGCATACTACAACTTTTACGGCCCAAGGTTTTACTACCAACTTCATTCACAGGGTGCTTGGGGATCAGGCGACAAGGAGACTTTCATGCAGAGCGCATTGGTTCTAGGCAACCCCTATTGGCAGGTCACTAGGCCAGCTACGCTGATTACCGATGAGAAAATCAACTGGGGAAGCGGTATCTGGCAGGCTGACCCTGAACAAGACTGGAAGCTGCAAACACAACAAGGACGAAACCAAACGGCCGTATCTACACGGAAGCGAAAGACGAGGATAACTGAGGACGAAGTAAACATTACGAGTACAATGTTTGCACACCTCAACAGAGTCAAATTCGATACTAGGCATCCAAGTCAGGTACTGGAAGACCTAGTACCTGAGCGTCCTGACGGAACTCGTTCGCGACTCTGGGGAGACGATGTGGATAAGATCAAAGACGTTGCTGGATACGATCTTGAAAAGGCGATATGGGAGGAGGCCATCAAGGCTAATTGTGACCGAGAGTTGATGGAGGAATGTGACAAGATACGAAAGTATTACGAGGCAACGTTTTAGATCGGATGAGACAACGTTCACACGGCCCTAATAATAATAGAGATTTTTTTTCATTGTCATCATAGTTTATCCAGAATACATATGCATCCTTATTTTACAAGACCCGAAGATACGCTTGCTGCTTACTTCTTAGGGGCATACTTGATACCGCTGTCCGGACAAGAGCTCTTGCTTCCATCAGGCTCAGTAGACACAAACTGGCCATCCTGCAGCGAGCCCTTGACGTTGAAATGGTACCAAACCTCGCTCAATGAGCCATTGGAGCAGCCGATGGTGACACGAGCACCATGGTGCTCAGCCAAAGCATCCACAATCTCATCAGCGGTGTAAGTCTTTGTCGTAGAAGGCTTGATTCCAGCCTCGGCAAGCCACTTGTACGTAGGAAGAGTCTTGAAAAGTGAGATGGTCTTCTTGACGTAATCGGCGGCTTCAGCGCCGGTCTCGTAGTTGGTGTAGCAGCTTGGCTCGAGGGTGCTGATGCATGTGCCGTGCTTGCCAAACTCGTGCTCCCAGAGAGATTCGTCATTGCCGTCTTGGCTGACCCAGTACTTGTCCATGTAGGACACGGTCTTTTTGCCGAGGAACTTGGTCACGAGGTCCTTGATGTTGGTGTACTCGCGGGACTTGTCGCAGAACTGGGGATATGTGCCGTCGCAGTAGTCAGGCCAGAGACCGTGAATAGTCCACGAGTCTGGAAACGGTTAGTTTGAGGGATAGTGTTTGGTGCAGGTTTCTCATACCATGAGGTCCAGCTACAGGGTCACTATCCCAGAATTGAGTCTGAAGAAGCTGGCCGGCGGGAATGAAGCAGCAAGTGTCTGCAACAGCAGTAGTGTTGTGGCATGACAGAGGAAGATCCTTTGAGCAAAACTCAGCAGTGGGTTTGCCACCCGCAGAGCAAGACTTTGCCTGCGCTCCAGCAAGGTAAAGCGCAAGAGGAATGAGAGCCTTGATGAACGTCATTTTGAAGCTTATAATTAAGATTGACCGACAAAAATGGATAGTGTTTACAAGAAATACAAGCGATACTTATATTCGACTACGAAATACACGTGGGAGGCAAGTGAACTGTTTATCCTGTCTAGTGTCGGACAAAGTCGACAGATGAAGCAGTTGTGTACGGAGCAGACAAGGTGGTAACGCTGATAAGCAGCGATCTGTATCGTCAAAGAACCCCACGTGCATTGTATGCCAGATTATTACCAGGACCTTTTGTCGCAGCCAATGAGACAGCGAGTTGGCCCATTGCTGGGTGTTGATCGGCGACAAAGGGACCTTTAGGGAAGGGAGATGTTGCAGATGGCGGCCAATGCCGTTTGAAAGAGTTTGTAGCATGAATATCTTGCAATTTCTATAATCGTGTGAGGTTTTGCCAAATCAATTGAGAGGCTGAGTCGTGTTGTATTGTTGATGGGAGTTGATCGAGAATGAGGGGAGAGATTGATGGACCCTGGCAGGTCAATGCCGATTTATCCGTCAACGGTCACCGGTATTGAATTGGGAACGCGGGATTAGCCATCGTTTGTTGTACTTGCCTATAAAGGTTACCGAGCATCGAAAGTCAATTCATTGTGCAGAGATGGCTGGACGACTGCTTGATGGTCGGATGGTCGGGCAGGTCAACAACCGATCTGCGGGACAACGGCTGACAGATTGGACCAGTTTCAGAAGGTCAAGTTGGTGGCTTTCATCACTAGATTGCCTCGGTTAATTGGCGGCCGCATGTCATGTCCGTCCCGTTATCGGATGGACAAGTGAATCAATCGGCCTCGGAGGTTGCCGCTATTACGGACACCGCCGCAGATTAGCTTGCAAGTCAACGGAATAAATTCATCCGCAATTAGTGCCACCATCCCACGGCGTTCATTCCGCTATGACCTTATCTTATCGCACGTCCATCACAGACAGCACACCTGCATGTACCTCGCTTCGCCGTCGAGTACAGAGTAACTTACCTGGGAAACATTTCTCTACACGGTTAGTGACAGAAACATCATCCGACATCCAGTTATAAATGGAAAACAAAAAAGCAATTGTCGCTGATCAATGTTCATGAGGGTCATTAGAGTCCAAGTGATATTTTTGGCTCATTAGTGTAGGGAGTAGGGGAGCTTGATCAATCTCAAACACTCTAAAGAACTGCACAGCCGCATTGTGTCCCTTGTTGGCATGTCCCTTGTGTTCAAGATCGGCATTTGTATTTCGCATTGCGCATTGATGGTGTCGATAACTGTGTCTATGCGGAAGTTGTTTTAAAAGTTTATCTCGTTGGGATGAAGGCTGATTGATTGCCGTCAGATTCCTCATCTCAAGCAAGGCATCGAAGGAACGTGATACGAAGCAGTCTGTAGACACTGAAGCTATCTTTCCAGCCTCGCGCATTGAGTTTTTCGTCCCCAGTATCCGTAGACAACGCCAAGGTCATGGGCCCGAGCTCTGCATCAAACATTTTCCTGGCTGATAAGATAAGTCATGTTCAGCTCAGCTCAGGCCTCAGGGGTAGAGCTGGCCGAAATCCGAAACCCCCGCCACAGCCGTGAGAAATTCTCCGATCATCTCCAAGAATCCTCCATCCCTTTTCAGGTACCCAGTTGCGAAGAGTTACCCTCTAGGGCTGAATTGCCATAGGGCCGTATACGGATACGTTAAATGATGAGCTCGCTTCAAGGGTGAGCTTCGTGCCGTGCCCACTAGAAATGCAAATATCAGATCATGAATGAGTCGCTGTCTTGCTGCCTCGCTTGTCGGCATTAGCGGATCATGGTCCCATTGCTATGACTTTTAGAGACGCTCAACAACCAACGTAGGCACAATTATCCTAACGATGAATGAACTACGCAGCAAGCATCATAGATGAACAATAGAGTTTACCTGTCATCTGAATCTCAGTGGCATCGAACATCAGCATCGCATAATATACAATGCCGTTCTTCTTCCGTCGCAATGGCATTGTCATCAACAATCAACCAGAAATGCATGACTGTAGGGTAGCCTTTGATCTTGATGGAGTAGCATCCTTGAACCTCTTCTCCTCGATTGAGAAGTCAACGAGACCAATCGGGCATTCCTTTCGCCAAACTTTCTATTCTCGTCACCATCATCCATAGTTTGTTTTACCATCTCAGGTGAAAACCCAAATGCCACCCTGTCATGATGTGATCGCTCAGCAGCTCTGCCTGACAGCTCCAGAGCTCTTCTGTGGCTGCGGGCCGTTTGATGCCCATTGCGCACTAAAAGTTACCCACTGATTTCTGTTTCAAGCTCTTCTGGGAACTGTTGCCGAGGGAGTAATCAAAACGAGACGGATCGACCGGGGATAGTCCACTTTTCGTCGATCCGGCATTGGTGTTTTGTTCAGGTGGTGGCGTTCTCAGCTAAATGCATTTAAGATTGCGGATGGGGTCCTCGACCAAGTCAACTCACTATCAATAGAAGAAGTCACCTGAAACGAATCTTTCTGGAACAAAAACTGAAACTAACTATTCCGAGAAGATCGTGGATTTGCGCCTTGACTTTACGCTTTGGCATAGCGCTTTTCCCACTACGGCGGACGAGCTTGTATCCTGGTCGTGATTCTCGGCCGTTTTTTGCCTTATGCATTAGCTGACGATGCTTGTCAATGATGTTCATAACATATCGAGACGAGCAATAGCCGAAGAACGCGGCAAGCTCTAGCCGAAGAGTTGATTCAATATGCACCAAGACCAGCGAAACTACATGTGATATGCAATCTCTTTATCATGCATACAATTTCAACACTGCAGTAGTGTCTTCGCTCACATCCATCTCAACTGACTCGAACCCCTGCCGGCTAAATTTGGAAGAAACAAACAAACGTCAAAGCCCTTCACCGTCACCACCAACCTACGGTAGAGCCTCATGAAACGTCTGAGCGGCGATCGGATTGACACTAGGTCATGGCTCAAACCCCTGGACCCGAGTTGACCGAGCGAGCTGTGTCGTGCTGACCAGCATCAGTGCTCAAGTTCCTGTCACTCATGACTCTCGTCGCGAGAGCTCAACACAGCTTAAAAGGAAGCTCATCGCCGGCTTCAATGTCTTGTTTCTTTTCCAGCATCAACAGTCGTTCTATCTGCTTTTTTCCTATTATCTCTCTTTTCTTTTTTATTTCCTTATTACTTTCGTTTCAGAGTTTCTCTTAGTCACTCGCTACTATTACCAACCACTCTCGCTTTACAAGCTCAAACAACTACAACAAGTACTACTACAAATCTTTATTTTTTATTATCATCATTCCAACACTCGTTTAACGCCATGCGTTTCTCTGCTGGAATCATCCCTGCCTTGGGAGCTCTTGCTTCGCTGGGCGAAGCAACTCCTACTTTCCTCGGTGGTGGAGCATCAGGCTCTGCTGGCGGCGAGATCTCGGGTGGTGCTGATGTCCATCTCGGAGCTGGAGCCGGCGGTAGTGCTGATGCTGGTGCTGGTGCTGGTGCTGGTGCAGGAGCCGGTGCAGGAGCCGGTGCTGGTGGTCACCTCGGCGGTAGCCTCAGCGGCGGAGCTTCCGGTCATATCGGAGGTGAAGCTGGGGGTGAGGCTGGAGCTGGTGCCGGAGCTGGAGCTGGAGCTGGAGCTGGTGCCGGCGGAAAGGTCGGTGCTGGCGCTGGTGGAAAGATCGGCGGTGAAATCGGCGGTGAAATCGGCGGTGAAGTTGGCGGCAAGATTGGCGGAGGTGCTGGTGCCGGTGCAGGAGCTGGTGCCGGTGCTGGCGGAAGCGCTGGCGGCAAGATCGGTGGCAGCATTGGCGGCGGCGCTGAAGGTCACCTTGGAGGTGGTGCTGAAGGCGGTGCTGGTGCTGGTGCCGGCGGCAAGGTTGGTGGTGAAATCGGTGGTGAGGTTGGTGGTAAGATTGGAGGAGGTGCTGGTGCTGGAGCCGGAGCCGGAGCCGGTGGTCACCTTGAGGGCGATATCAAGGGTGGCGCTGGTGGTAAGATCGGAGCTGGCGCTGGTCTTGGTGCTGGCCTCGGTCTCGGCGGTCTTCTCGGTGGTGGTATCGAGTGGAACGCCGGCGGTGGTGCTGACTGGAACACTGGAACTTCCTGCAGCATCGGCAACGCCTGGAAGGATCACATCCTCTTCCAGGGTGTTTGCGCTCCCGAGACCTCGACTACTCCCGCTGTCAATCTCGGCCTGAACCTTCCCAGCTGCCAGATCACTGGTGACATTGGCTTCGCTTGCGGCGCTGACTTCCTTACTACCCCCAACGTTCGTGTTGGTCTCGGTGGCATCTCTGCTTACATCGAGATCGATCTCTCTGCTTCCGCTGCCGTCCACCAGTCTGTCGAACTCTTCACTGCCCCCAAGCTTGGTATTGCTATTCCCGGTCTTGATGCTGAGCTGAAGGCTGCCATTGAGGCTGCCATAGCCATCGATCTCGTTGTCGGCTGTGGTAAGGCTATCGACCTCTCTGCTGGTGTCTACGTCAAGTTCCCCGAGTCTGCCTACGTCGATATCTCTCTGCTCACCAAGGAGGTCATCCACGCTTCTCTCGAGGGTCTCGTCACCAAGGCTCTCCCCGTTGGCGTCGGTGCCGATGTTGAGCTTGGTGCTGGTATTGATCTTCAGATTGGTCTCCGTCTTCGCTCTGAGCTCAGCATTGGTGGCGGTCTCGAGATTCCTGTTCTCGGTCTCGGTGGCAAGGCTGGTGCTGATGTTGGCTTCGGTGCTGGTGTCTGGTTCTCTCTCTTCGACTACACTGCTACCATTGGCGGCGGTGCCGGTGCCAGCGCTGGTATTGATGTCACTGGTGAGTTTGGCTGCAACCTTGGTCTCGCTATCGACAAGAAGTTCGACTTCAGCGGCGGTCTCTTCGGTCTCATCCCCAACCTCTCAGTCGGCCTCGCCAAGGGTATCAAGTCTACCTTCTCCCAGAAGACCCGCGGTACTTGCGGCAGCTTCATCGGTCACTTCAAGAAGGGTGGCTTCATCGGCGGCCCTACCATCTCTGCTTCCGGTGCTATCACTGCTACTGGCGGCGCTTCTGCCGACATCACCATTCCCGCTGGCGTTACCCGCTCCGTTGGGTTCTCTGGCTCCATCGGTGTCCCTGATGTTTCTGCCTCAGTCGACATCCCTGGTGCTTCCGGTGATCTCACTGGCTCGGACTCCCTCCCCGTCGCTACCACTGGTGCTGAGATCCCCTCTGACTCTGCCTCATACGAGGCTCCCGCTGTTACTGCCTCTGGTGACGTGACCGGCTCTACCGAGCTCCCTGTTGCTACTGATTCCGTTGAGGTTCCTACAGGCTCTGCTTCTGGCGATGTCACTGTCTCTGGTGCTATCCCCACCGGTCCTGAGGGCGTTCCCACTCACACCATCCCTGCCGGCGGCGATGTCACTGCCATCTTCGGTACTCACACTGCGGGTGCCATAGTCACTGTCTCTGGTTCCGAGGGCTTCACCACCTACATTTCTGGCTCTACTGGTTTCACTACCGTTGTGTCTGGCTCCGAGGGTTACACCACCGTTCTCTCCGGCTCCGAGGGTGGCTTCACTACCGTTGTCTCCGGATCTGCTGGCTTCACCACTGTCGTCTCTGGCTCTGAGGGTTTCACCACTGTCGTTTCCGGTTCCGAGGGCTACACCACTGTCGTTCCTGGCAACTCCCCTTCTGCTACTGGCGGCTCTGACTACAACCTTCCCTCTGCTCCCGCTGGTGGCAACACTGGTGCTACCTCTGCTGGCAACGTTCCCGCTGAGTCTGGCAGCCTCCCTGCCAGCACTGGATCCGCCGACTCTGACAAGCCTGCTGTCACCACTGGTTCTGGATCTGATGCTGAGGAGACCTCTGCCCCTGCTGTCACTGCCGCTCCCGATGCTTCTGGCATGATCACTAGCACCATCCGCGAGACTCACGTCTACACCATCACTTCTTGTGCTGCCTCTGTCATCAACTGCCCTGCTTCTTACACTCAGAAGATCGTCACACAGACTGTCATTGAGCGCACCACCGTCTGCCCTGCCACTGCCACTGCTGTCCCTAAGACTCCTGTCGAGGGCGGTAACGGGTCCAACCAGGGCGGTGACTCCAAGCCTGGCGAGGGTTCTGACAACGGTAACAGCGGCTCTGCTCCCGCTCCTACCTCTCCTCCTGATGCTGCCAAGACCACCATCGACCTTGTCACCATCACCCAGGACGTCACCACCATCGTTCCTTGCACCAAGTTCGTCACCAGCACCTTCGTTGCCCCTACCACTGTCCACGCCCCTGCTGCTCCCACTGTCACCATCATCCAGGGACACACTGGCCAGGCTCCTCAGCCTACCGGTACCCAGCAGCCTGGTGCCTTCACCACCCTCACCCGAGTCCCGGCCACTGCCACCGACTCTGGTGCCTCACCCGCTGAGGGCTCTGAGCAGCCTGCCAACCCTCAGGCCCCTGGTAACGCTGGCCCTAGTGCCCAGCCTACCTACAACGTTCCCTCAAACGGAACCATCCCTGGAGGCAAGCCCTCCCCAACTGACCAAGTTCCTGTTGTTGCTGGAGCTTCTCTCGTCAGTGCTGGATCTATGCTCCTCGCACTCCCTATGGCCCTTGCCTTTGTCATGTAAATAGCTTAATACCGAAAGCCCTTTGGCTTTCAACAGATAGAACATAATTCATATGACTTCGAAAAGTTTCTTCTTATTCTTTGGGATCCTTTCACCTTTTGCTTCTGTGACTGCTTGCCTTTGACATCAATGCCTTGCCTTTGATCGCTGAACAGTCTCTCCGCTTCTAGCTCTTTGGTGTTTCTCTGATATCATCCGGCGACATGTGTCAAATTCTTTGACAATTTGTTTGATCTTTGGCAGCTTCTTCTACTCAACCAATACTGCCTATCTGTCCAAGATTATGTTATTCTCATGTTGTCCATTGCCAGCTCGCCGTGGCCCACAAACTGGATCACCAATGTCCATCTACGCAAAGGTGCTCGAAACCAACTTGACTGGTTGGCTGACTATAGAATGAAACTAAACATGTTAGCGAAGACTGGTCGCGTCGTATATCGAAGCTGATCACCAGTTGCAAGTGACATTGTACGCCAGCCGCCTGTGAAGTCTTGCTTCCGACCGATCAGCAGTATTGACTATTATGTAGCCTACGAGGCCCAGGCTAATCCACAAGCCAAGGGCGTGTATGAGCGATAGGAATGGTCACAGAATATCCAACGGCACTGTAGCGGCGTTGTGAAATTAATAATTTCATAGAATTAGTTACAAGATTGAAATCATCGCCGTAACGCCTTTTGTCGTATATTGCCCAAACGCTCAAGCCGCCCAATCCGTTCCGGGTATGTTCATCTCGATGACCTAGCCCTTGAAACATGCACCACAGTTTCGTTTTTGACCATGATGCCCCCAACACCCGCTGGATGCTCCAGATTAGCCGTACTGCCCGGACCAGTCACCGTAGCAATGTTTCCATGTCGCCGATCTTCGTGCTCGAACTCTGAATTGAAAGATTCGCTCCCACTTGGCTCGCTTCTGGCGAGCTCGTGTGTAGAGCTGGACTCGTCCTTCCCTATAGTTCCGAGACGAATCGAGTGCTTTGTCTGGCTTCGACCATAGTTACTGCCGAAGTTGTTTGATCCGGATCTGATCGATGATACGGGGTTCGTGCAGGTGAAGAGATAGAGGCAGGCAGGTCGGATGATGGGAAGACAGGCTGTAAAGGATTAGTGTGAGGCAGACATAAGGGACCGGAAGTTAAGACTGACTGGATACTGTCACCAAGTTGACCTCGACTGATGCCCAAATAATGACGGGAGCCAATTGCCACGTCATGTCGACTGACTTGTTGTCAAATGATGCTGACACACTGACGATGACGAGACCAGCGACGCAAACCCTGGAAGATGTATTAGCACGAAGCGATTAATGAGAATACAGGGAGAGATCCTACAGAATACCGAACATGAACATGAATATGATGGCAATCTTCTGCAGGGTCGGAAGCTGAAGCTTCTGGATCTGAACGATGGGCAGGATCAAGATGCCGACGTCTATTATAACGTGCGCAAGGACAGTACCAAAGAAGAAGTCACTACTCTTGATGGCACAGGTATAGTGTCCTATCGTGGGATCCCAGAACGCTCGCACGGGGTAGCAGTGGAATGTCGTCAGGAATGTCTGATATAGTGTGAGCTTAGGCCTTGCGGTATCTTGAGGCTGCTTACGCGAACGAGGATCCAGAGAATGGAGCAGACCAACAAGACCGAGACGAAGATCTGGATGTTTGCGACGCGGAACATGCGCCAGTAAAAGGATAGGATGGAAATCTTGGCGAAGAAGAGGGTGAAGGCGTAGAAGTGTTCCATTATAAAGAGATATTTCTTGGTTGTGTAATTGGCTTCCGTAAAGGTCATGCCCTCTACGTCCTTGGCGTGCAGTCCGAAGCCATGGTGAATCCCTTGTAAGAAGTCAGCGATTGTCGATGTCGATGTCGAGGAGGAACCGTGCAGATAGGTAATACAATGCCCCAGCAGACAGCGGTGACCTTGATGCTGTTAACGATAATCCCAAGTAGTCGCGTGTCCATCAACATACATAACTTGCACAAGCAAAGTAATCATCCCACCAGAATCGGATCCTCGTAATTCTTCGGCTGATGAGACGTAGGATAAGAAAGATAGTCGCAGCTGCAAAAGTAATATACTCGGCGGCCCAAAGATCAGGCTGTCTCGACCGCATTCTGGTATATGTCGTGCAGCGTCAAGAAGTAAGAATGACAACTGAACCCCTCGATTAGCGAAAAAGCAAGGTGAAGTGCCGGGGATGATATACGTCTGCCGACCATGTCAATGAGCACCGTCGATCATTTCATGCAGCTAAGTACTGTAGCCTTGTAAGGATGCCGTGCTAGACCAAGCCTCGATCCAGGGGTAGAATGCTCCGACAGAGGGGGGTGAGCTTAAGCCGTCGATGGAAGGTCCAGGCTGTGTTATGCTTGGAGATTGAGAAGCATAGACCATCGGGGAAGAAGAGGCTCATGGGATAAAGAATTGTTGGGCCGTTTGCTAAACTTGGCGATCGGAGCATGTGCAAGCACCTAAAGTGGTAAGCAGCCACAATTGAACACGGACCGTCTAGCATATTGAAGACTGACGGGGTTGCATCATTACGGTGAAGACAAGCAAGGTAAGGAGTGCTAAGAAGAGAAGCACTTGTTTCATCTTGGACATTCGTAAGGAAGTCAAACCGGAAATGCCGAGTAATTGTTGGTCATTGAATGCCGACTAACCCAAATGTTGCTGCAGACTTTACGAATACAGTATGTACAGGTTGGCTGTACCGTAGCAGTCAAAGCGTAGCACTAGGATCCAAGCCCCAGGCTTAGAACAAGGGTTCTCCATGATCCTCCAGCTTATTCATCAGGATTGGGGACAGCTTATTCGACAGGGCTCTTGGTAGTGCATCACTGCAGTGAAGCGGCTGATGCGATCCGGCGTTTAGCTTTAAACTCTATTGTCCAACTCGAGTTTGAGCCTTTGAACCGTCCGCCGCCGTTTTCCCATCGTCTCTTGGCCTAGATTGTTTCGAATTTCCACCGTTCACTTAGTGTCGATCTCGCCATTGTCGCGTGATTTGGTCTGTGTCTACTGGCTCATTGTTCCGGGTCCAGACTCAACCGACGGTTTGGGTGTTGAGATGCTACCCTTGCCTTGGTAGTGCTGAAGGTTCGCTAGCTTTTGGGCAGCTTACAGGGGCCGGCTTTTTCAGGGCGAGCTCGCTTGGGGTAATATCGCAGCAGTCGCACGGTCGACAGTCCAACCCAACGACCTGAACGCCTCGGAAAAAGTCTGAAGCACACTGACGTGGAAGGGAACGCGTGTCAGCCATCTAACAGAGTTTGAACTTTCGGAGCTTAACAGAAGACTCGACAGCTTTGTAGTGTGCGTGCGTGCGTGCGTGCGTGACAGGAGTTGATGTTCCGACACCACGTTGGCTTGCATATTCGTGATATCACATCCTCACTCCCATCTTTAGAGAGAATGCAGGTTATCGATCCCAAAAAAGCAACATTCAGGCACCAAGCCAGAATAGTTTAGGCTCCGAGAACAAATGCCCATGCCGCTGCCCAGGAACAACGTTGGCCGACGTCAAGGATCGGGCTAGGGCCTGTCGATCATTTCCAGGGCCCATGCTCGGTCGGCATCGACACGCGGAGACGCCGTTCTGTTGCCAATTTATGAACACGGGACGATCAAGAATATGTATGTACGTACATACGTTGCAGTACGTGCTCACGGCAACGAACGTTGAACCATTCGGGCCTTTAGCTCCATCGTACAAAAACTCAATCGGAATTAATCGAGGCCAGCTATTGATACTATTGATCCTCTAGCCAAGTCCAATTTGAGAGCAGATTGGGACAAATTCATCATCTTAGAGAAATAGATACTGCGTATAGCAAGCGTAAACCTTGTACCTAGTTACGTAGAGAACTGCCACCCTACCTCCCCAGCTTCCCCAGTTTCACAACCGAGGTTCGGCACATGAAAGTTGTCAGATATGACAGGCAATTGTTGAAGATGTTTCGTGTGGAGACTGGGAAATGTTTTATGACAAATGAGAATCAGATAAGGCAATGACCTGCATTTTTCAGCTAAGCCTGTCCAAAACTCACATCGTATTTGTTATCGGGCAATGAAATTCCATCTACCAATATTTGCCAGGTTCGCGGTTTAGTACCAGCGAAAAGTTCCGTAGTTAATGATGGTCGATTTTCTAGCTCATAAGCTAACACAACCTGAATAACATCTAATCGTAGTCGCAGTTTGCTTACGAGCAGGTTTTATTCCCGTCGATCCTGCTTAGTCCAAGACTACAAAAACATTGTTTGTGCGTGGTCAAAGGGGGCAGGGCACACAATCCCCCGCCTCGTTGTTACATCAACAAAAACCCTGGATGCGCCAACTGCAACATAACTACTCATAGTTAGTGCGCGAAGCAATATTGAATGCCGCGGTATCCTTTAAACTTTAGCATTGACTCTATAAAGAAGCAGATGCCTGATTTATGACAGGTCTATCGGTAAGGCTATACCCCTGTTCCGATTTTCTTGGTTATAGCTGGCGTATTATTAAAAGCTATCTCCTGAGTAAAGACAAGAATTTGAATAGTGATTATTACTGCTGTTAGGCTATTTAATGATCCCTGTATAGCTGGTTCACCTGAGGGTGACGAAAGTTACGTATAGTTCAAAGCTTCAACTTCAAACCACCTGCTGGATACCGTTAGCATTATTAAGATTTTGTTGGGAAAATGTATACTATTGTCCAAGCCCTGCGTGACTGAGAAACGATGTTGCCGTGAATATGTATGTCTCAGTCCATGGCACAGACTGCAAATAAAAGATCCTGGGAGGCTATTCCGGATGTTTAACGAACTGTGCTCACAAGCAGCTGATATCGTCTGTGAAACTGCTAGTGATTTGCAAACCAAGGACAACAATTTCAGCCTGAAAACCCCAAGCTAAATGGTTTCAAGCAACAAGCAGATCTTGAGACATGTGAACTCATACCATTTTTCTACTATCCCCTGTGATAACAATGCAAGGCGAGATTGTTCTGACGACTCGCAATTCCTGCTCTAGCCCGTCCTCTTTCAGGAGCCTTTATGGATCACTCAAATCATAACAAGAGACTAGAAGAAACTGCTGACGTAGACATCAGTGAATACAACCGTCTGTACCCTGTCTCAAACCATGGAAGTTCAGTCCGGCACAGGTTCACCTGACTATTGCAGCTCAAGTTACATGAAAATTTAGTGCGATGTCGACTTGTTCCTGACCATGATAAACAAGCCTGGGACTCATATGAGGATAGAAGTGTTTAGATGTATTTCAGTTATCGGTATTATCCACTGAACGACTTGTATAACTTGATCTGAACCTCAGCTAGGTAAATCGACTGTAACCTGTCATCTTACCCAGGCTTCATTCGTATTTGACAGCCAGTATCATATGCTCTAGAAGGCGCCTGTCCTTATTATTTCCATGCTATGCAATGAGCTCACTGAGGGACACTAGAGTAAAGCTATGATTTTGTTGTATCCTGGTTTGTTAGTTGTATTAACTTTTCATGCTGGCTGGGAGTTACAGCCCATCTTGATCTTGCCCCCATCTTCCTAAGTAGATTATTTGTTTCTGAAGTAAATAAACTCCCTTGCCTCGAAAAAGTAGACACAGCAGCTGAAACTGAACTCGTGAGCTTCTGATTAATCTAGAACTACTGAGGCTTGCGTAGAGCTGCAGGCTAGCGTTTTGGCGGTGCTGGCGGGATGCAAGTCACCGATGCGGATTAGTGCATCTCGGTGATGAAAAATACTTCTTCCCACATGCAAACTAGGCCCAGCATGAAGTACTGTTCATCTTGAGCTTAAGATCAAAATCCCCTCATCAGCTTCCATCTGTGCGCTACTAGAAGTATGTACCCAATCAGATAAGCTTGTCCCCGGCCGAGTTCACAACTGGTGTTTATTTAGAGGCACAAGAGCCTGTAGTGTTGCCACTAGGCCAACATTTCACATTGACTACTGTCGATAGACCACGACGTTGTCAATAGTTGGCCGAAAAGGGTTGGAGGAGGATCTTGTCGACCCAATCGAGGGGTTCAGCTGCCCCTCATCGGATCAGTGAACACCAGAGCTGGAACAATTTGGCTGGCATACTGAGACAGATCAACTTATTATGGAATGGCTTATCCCTATTTAAATGGTCTGGGCCATGACGCCTCTTTTGTCCTAGATATAAAAGCCTGGACATCGCAATGCCATCCAAAACGCAAACCCAATGCCAATTTCTTACTTGATATCCCTCATACTATAATTGCTAGATAAAAGATCCCTTTTAAGATCTCAGAACACCATATTTTCCCGGACATCAAATCCACCAGATCTTGTCCTCTTATCACTTCGATCATGCCCGCACCTCCTCGCCCCGGCCGTGGCAGACCCGCCGCCTTTTCCAAGCATGACGAGGATCTCTGGAAAGCCTATGCCAAAGCACTCCAGACAAAATTCTTCAGCAATATTGATACAAAGAATGAGATCTTCTATGCCGCTCCCATCGGGGTAATGGGCATTCCTGTTGGTGGTAATATTCCTCAGGAAATCACCAACAAAGGGGTTTACGATATTGGCGATGCTGTCATGCAGCTGGATGCTCCAGTTTTCGCTTCTGGAGACAAGAAGTACTCTCAGCGACTTCAAGAGTAAGGGGCCCTTCGCGATTTCAATGAACTCAACGATGACTAACGTGAACAACAGAGTGCTTGGGGCCGTAGAGCTCCGAGGGAATCGAGACATGGGTGCCCAGAAACGATTGAACGACATTCAAGCAAAAGTCAGAAAGCTCAATGCACAGCATGCAGAGCTGATGATGAAAGTAACGGAGGCTTACGCGGCTGACGAAGATAAAGGCAACCTGACTATCGGACAGTGGATTCCAAGAAATGTAAGATGGTTGTGCAATCCATCAAACTCCTCGTATTGCGGACCTAGGCACTAACAAACTGTCGGGCGTACAGTACCCGAGCTTTGACTTTTTGTCTCGAGAGAAGCAAGCTGCTTCTGCGACTGAAGCATCTCTGCGTGCTCAGCTTGGCGGCCCTGCTGCTGATCAGCTCAACAGGCAGAGGCAGAGGCTGTTCAGTGCCTGTGAACCGGATAAAGCCAATCCTGGGCTCAACATGCCATGTGCCCTTAGCTTTGGCAACATCGTCAACGGTTTTTCTGATCCTCCCCAGGAAAATGGGGGATTTTTGAGACCTACCTATACCATCGAAAACTCTTACAGTGACACGGCTAGTAACTGGATCAGGGACGCCGGTGGCGAGAACAAGCTAAGCTTGACCTTCAACATCAATGATGCAAAGTCAGAGAGTTGGGACAAGTTTGGTTTCGCTAATGTCAACGCCAATTCGGGCTTCACTTGTTTCTTCAAGGCGAGCTACACCCAGGATCATCAGATGAAGGAGGAATTGATCACGGCTCAGGAGGCTGGCTCTGAACTCTCAGTGCAACTGTCAGCGGCCGAAGCGGGTGTCTTTACCGTCAAGCCAGGTGACTGGGATGTGCCCAACATCATGGAGGAGTACCGAGACTTTCGACCCGAAATCGCTCGTGAGATTGGTGCTGCGGCCAGAGTCGACCAAATCATTCTGGCTTACAAGGTCGCCATGAAGCTGTCCTTACAAACCAATGTCGCCGAGCGTGTCTATGATATAACTCAAAAGGCCAAGAGCACTGGCGGGTCAGTGAGTTTCTTTGGACTTGAGGTTAGGTTTGGGGGAGGAAGCAAGGACGAGGTCAACACTTCTGGCTCGTCTATTGAAATCCGCAAGGACCTTGGATATCCAGTTCTACTGGGCGTGAAGGGCAAGAAACTTCCGGGCCTTCGTCGCTAGTAGATGTATGCCCAGGCACTGAACTGTCGAAGTGGAAAGTCATATGTCTGGAGAAAGGCTTCTCATACTATAGGCTAAGGACAGGAATGAATATAAATGCAAAGCTGTTCGATATCATAGTACCTGACTTTGGACACATTTGGTAACAGGTTTTGTCTTATCTTAGTACTCTCACCAGTGACGTGATTCGCTGACGCAGTATCACGCATCGACCTATGACTCAGACAGCAAATACTGCAGATGGAAAAAGGACTGACCTTGAGCTGGTCAAAATTGATTGAACCCAAAAAGACTTCAGTTCCCCACGATCAAATGGTGGAGCAATACCTTCTTTAGCAGCTCGAGAACACGCCATTCGCCTGCTCATCTCTCATACGTTTGAGCGGTGGCAGCGCCAACTATGTCTATCGAGGCATTCTTATCCATGCCATGCGTACCAGAGACTATGCTCCGAATACGGAGAGAGTTATTGTGAAATACTCACTAGATCATGTACCAGGAAATGCTAGGTTCAAAGTTGACTTGTCACGCTGCGTATGTCCACATCTGATCTCCTTTCCCATCAAAGCCAAAGAGCCAATGTGCATAAGCTAGATAATGACTGCCCACTGACCTCACTCTCTGTGCAGTGCATCGAGAATATCGCACTGGAGTACTTGAATCAGTCATCGCTGGTGGCCATGAAAGTCAAGATCCCTATTACTTATTTTCTAGATCTCTATGCTCATAGAGGAATTGCGGTACAACAAGATTTCCGCCATTCGACAGACATAGCATCCATCATACGTTCAGCAGATCTGAGTAAATTGTGGAAGCAATTTCAGGCATTGACCACTAGTAAAGAGGTTGGACGCTGGTTGCGTCACTTCCATGAATGGGCCTCGGAACCCCAACAAGCAGACTTCAGAAACAAAATTGGATGCAACGGGCCCATCCAAAGACTCAAGCACAAGGTTACCCGCGGCGCATTCATTGACGTCTTGAAGACCTTTCCCGATATCCTGGAAAAGAACTCCGGGGTTCTGGAAAGGGTCAAAGAGCAAGCAGAACTCGAGCTTCAAAATCTCATCAGTGGGAAGGATGGACTAAATCGAGGTATGATACATGGTGATTGCTGGATGGGAAAGTGAGTTACAGGAACGTTTGAGCCGACCTATGCAGCGAAAGTTATTGCTAGCTAGTGTTCTACTATCGAAATACCCTCCGGCTCCAAGCGGCCGTGATACCGCTGCAGACATCATCTTGATTGACTGGGAAATGTGCCAATTTGGCCATCGAGCATACGACTTGGGACATATGATAGGTGATCTGTATGAGGCGTATCATTTTCACGACTCTGATATCGCTTTGACGATGATCAGAGGGTTCATAGACGGCTATGAGGAAATCGACGACGACATGGCTTTCCGAACAGCTATTCACACTGGTGTGCAGCTTCTGGGCTGGTACAATCGGCGTGCCCCATCGGATACCGTGAAAGGGACCGAGGAACAGATTTTGAGTGCAGAAAAGATCTCGACGCGCTTTGTTGTTGGCGGCTGGGAGAGGGAAAAGCCGTGGTTTCAAGGTACCCCATTGGCACCGTTGCTTCATTCGAATACATAGGTCACGGTAACTAGGCTCATTACCTTGTACGGACCAATGCCAACGGATTACCGAAAGCGTATCCCCCCGCCTAGAGATGAGCAATATGGCAAGTCAAGCCTATATAGAGCTGTCACCAATCCGTAGCAGGCTAGAAATCAAAGGACTTGCTTTCACAGCTGATCATTTCCCTCTGAATGCTGTAAGACGGCGCAGTCCAGCTCGCGCAATGGACCCAACACGGTTAGCGCCGTATTTCAGTGGCGCTGCCCTGTGACAGCCTCCACCTCGATCAATGTTCCCCATCGGGAATAACCTCATGTAAGCCGGCCAATGTGCGACAGAGGGTCAAGTATAAGACGAGTGATGTGCCCAGATAAGAGTATCAGACAAACTATTCCAAGAGATAAGTTCATCGAAATTACATTGTTTTACGCATCAAGTCTTCACCTCTCAGTCAGGATGTACCCCCATCAACTCGACTGTCAACAACAGGCCTTGCCAGTGGAATTACCAGTTGAAACAGTCCCTCATCACGATTACATGTACCAGCCGAGCAATCGTACTTACCTTCCACAAATACTACCCTCGCCTCCCATGGGAAGACCAACACTTTCTCCATCACGCCCCATTCTCATCCCCTCAACGTCAATCACAGGCTCACTGGAAGTAACTCCCCCATACCACCGAGCTTACCCTCTCATCCTCAGCTCATACGGCATCTCTTCAAAAGATTTTATGGCCATCATCGATGCTCTCAACATCGCTCTCGCCGAGCCAGCGCCATTCAAAGCAATGGAGGTCGCAGGCGATGGTCTCGGTTTCGTCCCTAACGAGATAGCCCAAGGCGTTTCTTTGGGCCTTGGACTGGCTGCAGGTACTGGAACTGCTGCTACAGCATATTTTCGAGAGAGAAGGGTACTTGAGAGAGTGAATCGCGATATCTTCGCACCAAAAGGCTTAGTGATGAGGACCATGAAGGATGAGGAAGTGATGCAGCAACTCAACACTACGGCCAAGAGTCTCGATCCACTACAACGACTACAAGAAATCTCACCACATGTAGAAGCCTTGTCTTTCGACGTAGAGCCACCGGTCAGACACTCCAATATGCTGGATCGCATCAGCGCCAAACAAGCTGCCGTCACACAAGCCAGCAAGGAGAAGAAAAAACACAAGAAGCAAGAAAAACGTCTTCAGAAGCGCGAAAAGGCAGCTGATAAGTTTGATCGCTCTGTTGAGTCTATCGATGAGCAGTATAACTCCGACGTTGAAAGCCGGATTGAGATTGAGGCTAAGATCGCGAGGTTGGAGGATAGGATCGCAGAGATCAACGTCAAAGCAGAGGAGAGACTGATTGAGTCAAGTGAGAAGAAGGTTAGCGAGATTGAAAGGAGACGAAGAAAGGATTTGGAAGAAGTTGAGAAGGATCGAGCAAGGTTGATAGAGAAACATGGCAAGGCGATCGCCAAGGTGAATAAGAAGGCTGAGAAGAAGGATGAGAAAGACGAGAAGAAGGTGGCCAAATTGGAATGGATCATGATTCGAACTATGTAGACTTTTCCCTAGATAACAATTCATAGGTGTACGTGTTATTTGATTAGAATTACGCTCGATGTCTTCCATTCTCGTCTTCTCCCGATCTCAAACCCATACGTCCCAGCAATGACCCCATTCATGATTTCCTCAGCCCCCTTCTCCTCTGCGCTGCCCTTTTCGAAGTTCATACTTGCTATTTGGAGCGGGAATATGAATAATAAGGACTCAGTGCTATGAGACTCATGTCCAAGATACGATGTCGCCAGTTGGCATATCTCAGTTGCAAGAGCTTTCCTAACTACTTTTCGATATTCGAGAATAGCTGGAATTTCGGCCACGAGAGGAATGTTAAAGAAGGTACAGAGGCCTGTCATGCAGAGAATGATCGCTCTTTGCAATGCAAGAAGTGCTTTGTGTCTAACCGGATGCGAAGTGCTGTCTTGTGTTGAAGCGAGAGGTGAGCCAGTGAGAGGCCGAGGGTGTTGATAGAACTGCTCCCAGTCTTCGAGATCCGATAATGTAGTCTCGACTCGCTGTCGAAGTTCCTCAAAGAACTTGTTGTCACCTTCACCTCTTTCTACCAGATCCATGTCATGCAACTGGCCGGGAACGCGGGCAAAGATGTCGTGTAAGGCATCACTAGCTGTCTTGGGTACGGTCGACGGCCAGGGGATGGTCTGCCACTCTGGAAGTGTGAGATAGCAATGCTTTCTGTTTATAAGTGCGCACAATATCTATGCCAGTCAGCGATACTTCATGTTGGGGGAAGAGCTGCATACTATCTCGAATCGGCACTGTCTGAGCAGTTCCCTTTCCAGGACTGTTTGGTGTCTCCAAGGTCCTCTCAGCTTGACCTTGAACCAACAATTTAGTATGGACTCAGGTATCTGGTGCATCACAGAACTTACCAACTGAGTTATTCCCTCGTAGTGCTTCAGCCATCCCGTCTTATCAGTAAAGACGATGTTCTCAAACATGCACAAACAAATTACACTCGCAAGCGTGTCCCATTCCAGGACAGCAGTCGAACACGCCAGATCAAGCTGCACTCTGTTCAAAGCCTTCACATATTCTCTACTTCCGAGCTCAAAGATTCGTTTATCACGGTTTGTTTTGCCAAAGTAGACTGCCGCTAATGCTCGCACTGCAAGACTTCGCGTAGAATCTGGCATTGTGATGGATTCGAGATTGGCCATTAAGGGCGTAACTTCGTCGATCCGCGATAGCAGGTGAGCATGAATTACGGCATCTTGATCCAGTAACAGTGGCGGCGGACGCCAGATCTGTCTTTCAGTGGCCTTAGAAGAAGAGGGACTGACCAATCGAACCTGCAGCTGATTGTCCTTTGCAGGCGGTTTATCCTTCGTGAATCGCGTCGTCTCATCAACAAACTCGCCGTACGTAACGTAGCCTTCACATGCGATCCCAGCTTTCTCACATCGCCGACAGTGCGGCTTACTTTGATCTACAGTGAGCGTCAGTCAGCGTGTCTCTCAAAGCGACATCCAAAGAGACGGTACCGCATTTTACGCGTCTTCGCTTGCAAGTTCTACACGCTTTGCTGCGACCTCCACGATTGACCATGACGATTAGTTCGAGACTGCTCAAGCTGACTGTCCATCGACGCGCTCAGGATGAGATGAGGGGACATGTCAGATGGGATTTGCCAAGATTGCGCCACAGGAGAGTCGTCATCATCCTTCGTTTGATCATGGCGCAGTGATTGCCAGCAGTTGCCAACTCATGACCAGATCTCTGGGCGTTCCAGAGCTCAATGAAGGATTGCCTTGATTTGCGACCGCAGGCACTGACAGATTCGCATAAACTGAAGCATGCCATGGGGGACCGAGACGCGTCTCAATTGGCTTCACACTCAGCGGTGTAACACAATTGAGGCCGCGCACACCGAAGACCGTGTGCTTTTTGCAATGAAGAGCACTACCCTTTTGCAAATCTAGTATATTCTACAGTGATTGCTCTATGATCTCCCCTTGATCTACGAATCGAAGCCATGTCCAGATCTGAAGAAGATCTTAAGCTTGTCCATCTTATCCTCAGCCCTACCCTACGGCCCCCAAGATCACGAACCAACGTCCGCTAACGTTGACTCCCCACGCTGCTAATTTACCGCCCTCCCTCTCTCCCCTCTCCTTTCCGCCCGCCGCCCTGTTTTATCAATTTATCCCCTGTACTCCGTACCTAGCTAAATTACGGTCCCACCAATGACCACCAACTGCCAAGTTTTTAGGCACGTCCTTCCAATCCAAGACCGCCAGAGCATCCATTTCGTCGTCCCCTGCCAAGCCATCACTGGAAATTAAGGTAATTTAAGCAATGAATTGTGCTGCGGGGCTCATAGCCTCCATCGTTTCACTCAACACCAAGATCATGATCACATCAGTCGGTCAATGTCAATGTCAATTCAATCAATTCCATTCAATTCTCTTGATGCCCTTCCTTGTTCTACCGCAACTCCAAGTATTCCTGAATTATCCACAGGTGATATGCATGATACCTATGCTGTAATACAACTGCAAAAATTGATGATGCCACTCTATCCGTATTACCAATTACATTGTTTCTTTCTGTGTCGTGTTCTCGTCAATGTGCGTGCTCTTTGATGCTGCTCCGATACCCTGGTGTCGCCCCTTGGCAGAAATAGTGGTCCAGCACCAACTCCTCTGCCTTGATGTCCAACCATCCAGGCGACGAGTCGCCAATGCCAAAGCTCAGCCAGATCTCGTCGTCCAAGTACCCGTGGCTTCTCTGCGCGGGTTGATCGCCGTGGTACACCATGCTTCCTGTCCAAATGTATCTGCTATTGGTCTCGCCGTGGTAGGTGAGCTTCTTGCTGACGCTCATCATGTGGTATGGCGCGACCGGCGAGTAGACCACTATTCGGTGGTCGTACCATGTGTTTGTGTATTGAGGAGGATCGTAGCGCATCTGCACCATGCCCATAATGACCGTGTTGTTCTCCATCGGCTCACAAGCACCGCGATTGCAGAGCGTGAGGCTGAGCATGGGCGTTGACTGATGCACGCGCTTGTCGGTGAGCATAACGTCGTTCATGCAGGTCTTCTCGGCAGAGTGCCATGTCTTCTTCTCGTTGTCGGGAGGGAAAGGTTCGTCTACGGCGGATTCGGGCTCAGCTTCCATGTCCTGGACAGGCCCCTCGGTCGAGTTGAAGCGGAACAGCTGGCTAGGCTCTACCATGAACATCATCTCGTCGTCATCGGCGCTGAAGGGATTGTAGACAGGAGCCCAGTTCTTCTCGCGTTGATATCGGGCGTTGGACTCTTGGCCCTCGGGGGGCTGGCGACGGAGGAGGACGGGCTTGTCGAATTCGATGCCAGGGAGTTCTTTCGCGTGCTTTCCCATCTGTTTGACAAGCTCGGGCACAGCTGCACGTGCATCAATGATGTACATGCCCTCGCAGAGGTTCTCGTCATCGACTTGGTGGGTGAAGATGAGCATGGGAGTACCGTTCTTCCTCCAGAAGAGCTTCATGTCCTCAGGACCAATGTATTTATCCATGTCAGGCTGAGCCTTGCAGTGATGCTCGGGACCCTGAGCTTCTGTAAAGTCCTCCACGAGCATCTTATGCCAATCGTTGTCCGCAGTGAGCTCCGGCCGGCCGAAGGCATCCCATGTGAGGCTAACGAAGGTGGCGACTTGCTGAGCTCGTCTGTATTTCTTGCCCTTGATATCTTGGTCGACGTGGGGAGCGCGCGCAATGACGAGGAAGTCGTGCTTGCTGCCCTTTGGCAGTTCAAGAAGGGTCGGGTTCATAATCTTCTGGCCCGTCTTCTTGACATTTATGGAGTTGTAGAAACCCAAGTTATTCCGCGTACTCGTGAGGAGTCGGTAATCGTTGGTTCGGGAGAGGAGAGGATCGTAGCCGGAATGGCCATTGCCGAATAGTCGGTCGCTCATGGTGAAGGTGAGGATCATGGCGACGAGGAGAGTTGTTGTCGTCACGTAGAGAATGATGCGCCGCGGGTGAGGATGAGGAATGCGAACGCTCGAGAGGCGCACGCTCAAGTTACGCAAGCTGTTAGGCAAGCGCATATTGGAAACGCGCATCTTGAATGAAGGAGCCGCGTCGGCTGGCGAAAAGAATTGGAGCGAAAGACAGAGGAGGCTCAAGCCTCACATCGAGGAACAGAAGAAGACGTGTCTCGATTCGTGCGGCCGCAATCGGGCTCGGGTCGTTTGAGGTAGCGGTGGGTGGTGCTAGAAGTGCAAGCAGAGAAGGAGAGAAAAAGACAGCGTCACGAAGGGAATAAAAGACGGCAAAAGAGCGGATGGAAAAGAAAAGATGGAGACTAAGTGAGGCGAAGTGATGTCTACACGATGGAATGAATGCGAGCGCCCCCCTAAAACAAGCATAATAGGAAGGAATCCAACGATTTCAACAGACTTTTTTTCTTCTGGTTAAGGGGGGGGGGGGTTGCAATTACAGGGCCTAGCAGGGGTGAGGGCCACTAAATCTAGAGTTATTTTTCAATGAAGCTCCGATTCCCTGACATCCTGTTGGTCAATGCGTCATAGACTGCGCCACAATTGGTTGATTCCCTCCAGAGCTCTCCACTGCCGTTGGTACCGCACCCAGTGAAAGAACAGGTTCAGGACATGAGCTTGTTGATCAGTGAGTTCTTTTTAAACTTGTTTACGTCTCAGACATCGGCGATTAAAACACGTGGGGCCTCTTCATCTCATCTCAGATCAGACAGATTATTCGTGATATTCAGACACAAAATCTGTCAATTGAACGCAAAGTCGTGGCACAGAGTGTTCTAGATTTGGATGCGGAGAAGGCCTGTAATACAGTGCATGAACAGCAGATGCTCACGCGGATGGTTGCCATATTGATACGGTATCATATCATCGTTCGCACAGTCGCAACGCCAAGTCTGGTCACGCACCACAAGATGAATCTGTGGAGATTGTCAACATGGAATTGTAGATTTGCCAAGGTGATCATCCACCTTTTTTCGTCTCTTCTCAATATGTAAATCAGCCCTATGGCGAACTCTCTTTCTTATGCACTCTGGCCGAGCTTATATATCTACCAACATACTGTGTCGATTGTCAGTGTCACAGATGATGAGGCGGTGATGCATAGGTACGTCAACACTGCGTAACATTCTATGAGGTCTGGACTCTTCGTTAAGGCCTTGGCGGCACCAGAAGGATTGACTGCCTAAGCGACGACCAAGCATGGCCAGTACTTTGCGCCTCTTTTATGTTCCTCCACCCACTCACTGAACCGTCATATCTTGTGATGGATGGGCCGAAGCGAGACGCGTCACGTCACCCTCAGGCTGACATCGCTCTGCAACTCTGGATACGGGACGCCCCTTGACACAGCATCTTGGGATTCTTGTTTTTGAGCTTTCAATCCGGCTACGAAAGTGGCGGTGCTCAGGGAAATTGATTGATGACTTGGTGAGGCAAAGTGTTTGTATCCTTATCTGGTACCACAATGATGCAAGAGAATGCAGCCATAAAACTGGGGTTTGATGCGATATGCGAACATCCACAATGGCTCCTTTGACGAAAAATTTCGACAAGAATGCTTGATTCAGGAGTCACGATTCCTTGCATATGTGTTCTGTCCTTCCTAAATTCCTGACTCAATCATGCGTACACCATGACCTGTATCACTATTTCGTAGGCACCATGCTGTTCCAGGGAAATAAGACCAAATTGTTGTCAGCCACCTACATGAAACTATTTAGAGCCGCCTTCCTATAGACGGAATCCTACCTGCAAAGACTGGGTGCTGCAATTCTTGGCAGTCACAACGGTAACCATAGCTGATGCAGCCCATTCGAGAATGAACAGGACTCTGGAGGACGGCTTCAGCTATTATTGTGATGTTGTACTTGATGTGTAGCATTTACTACATCTCGGCTGACTGGTATCAAGCTCCTTGGCACAGACGTCCGTGGAATATCACAGTGAGGATCCCGATGCGAGAAAAGACCCCAGTCTGAGGAGTAAAATATTTGTTTAAAGTAGAGTACGTTTGATAGAAGCTTGAGCGGCTCCACCTGCGAGCTCTGCAGTTGGGGTTATTTGCGGCCAACAACAACAATGCTCTACCAAAGAGGTAGGCTCTTTATGGCTTCAAGCTTGGTTCTGCGGTAAGTGACTCAGGTTCACAAACATTTTAAAGCAGTTGTTATTGAGATCTTTTTAGAGCAGAAATGAGGTTGTTCAATAGATTGTACTTTGCTGATGGTTTTGGTAATCGAGGAGGTAGTCAACTGAGGATGAAGTTCTCAACCTTCATTTAGAAAGTGGAGAGATATCGAGGCCTCGAGGAACACGAATATAGATATAGTATTCCTATTTCAACCTTGAGACAGTGGGAAGGGGGAGCTCGCCAGTAGTTGAGGCCCATGATAAGTCTATGGAATATAAAGCCATGGAAGGACGCACTGCAGACTGTTTGAAGATCGGCCTTACTTTAGTCTGGTCTATATCTTGGTGTGATGGCTAGAAGTATTATTTTAGATGCACTAGATGAGTTATTTATTATATAGTCGGCAAACTATATACAGCTTATACCTTGCTTTCCTACTACTATTACAACTACTCTGCGAGTATCACCAAAGTTGGCCACGAAGCCCATAATTTATCAACATCACTCCTTGATCGTACGGGAGGTACTAGGGAACTAATACATATATAGTAAATGGGCAATGTAAGCTTGAGTGCTATTGGCAACATAGCCAGGCTTACCATGCTTTTAGGGCGATGTGAGTACTGATGCATGGATGGCTGTGCATTGAGAGAGAGGGCAAACAAGCAAAGAGTAACACAAGCCAAGGAAAAAGCATCAGTGCTAAAAGATTCCAGACAACAACGCGCCCAGTTAAACATTAAATGGTTTTCACATAGGTAAAACGGATGTAAGGCAGGATATGAGGTAAAAACGATAAAGCCCATAATGCTTAAGGTCCGTGCAAGTTTTGAACTTGCTAAATATCAGTTTCCCTCGGAACTGGTTCAGGAGATGGGACCTAAATCTGATAAAGACCGATGAGGCTCATGCAATGGAGTCTAGTGTGTTCGGGTCCAAAGTGAGGTAACCAGATAACGAGAAGCGAGTGTGCATGCAGATGAGATAAAGTGAATGGAGGAGTTGCAGTCAGAGTGGAGGTGTTGCATACGAATCAGCCAGACATAAGCAGCACAGCGATACTATATTTTCGGATGCCGCCAAGTGTATGAAGTAATGCCACAGTTGTTCATCTGCCGAAGCTTCACCAGAGGCCCGCATATGAGGCGACTTGGCATCACAGATGGCTCAAAATCCAGTTACGGGGATGTTGCAAGTGGGACATCTGTATTTGAAAGGACCGCGAGTCACTGATAGAGGCTCCGCGTTGCCCTTTAAGCTCCCATGTAAGGTAGCTCTCTCATCTGCCAGAGGCTCCAGTGAGGGATCTCAAAACGGAGAAGCCAAGACAAGAACGAGTTCATCCTGAAGTGCAAACGGTTGTAGGACTCATGAGGGGCTTCATGAAACCTTCTACTGATAGTAAAGGGACGACACGCTCGAGAGAACAGAATCTTGGCAAGGTGCCGATTGAGAAATGCCGAGAGGAGATATGGCCGTGCTTGTTCTTGGCCAAATCCCGGGGTCCCTTTTGGTTGTTCTTCATAACCTAAGTTACCTATCATATCCATCCCACTTCCCGTCCAGCTTGAGCTTGTAACCTTTTCTTGGCAGGCCCTTTCTTTACAGCACTTTCGCTCCGGAACTATAAGTAATCGCCGCGTGTGATTCTTTGTGAAGCAATCTGACCACTACTATAGCATAGTTGACTTACAGCGCTATAGGTAGCATCTTATCAGAGTCATGGGGTCTAATTTAGCCTTCAAGGGCACCGTTACGTTGCATTACTTATTCCACTATCAGCGGGATCTCCGTCCTCGGATGCTAAAGATTATACAGAAGAGGAATGGTTCGGCAAGCCGTTGATGGTAGTTATATGTATCCTGGTCAACACCCCTGTGCTAGTCGGAAAATCGATTGACCTGACGTTTGACATGTGCTTCAGGGCTGAGCCTTGGCGTAAAACCTAGGCCATCCTAGTGTTGTTGTGATTACCTGCCTATTTCAAGATAATCAAGTTCATTTAAGGAAGTTCAGTCGATTTAGTTAATCAAGATCTCTCGTAAACGGCAACTTCCATATAACAAGGTCTTGATCATTTGTCGCGATGGCTTCACTCAATCGCGCCGCTTTGGCGTCCCTGCTGCGCCGCATCCCTGCTTCATCACCAACAGGCCTATAACCGCCCACGTCGCAAAAGCGAATGATACCATGAATTATCTGGCAGCCAACCTTTAACCGTGATTCGCCTATCAATCTTGTCCCTTTTTCGCATCGCATTAAACCCACCAGCCTATAGCATGCCACCAACCCATGTAACCACTCACCTGAGATGTTATTCCCACCGTTAGACGCCTTCCCCATTTCGACTAGAGCCATGCATGTGATGGTCGGCATTTGCCGTATTGACAGCTCTAAGGGTCCTAATGGTCCAGAGCTGAACTGCTAGTGGACTGTTGTGCTATAGCTTTGGAAATATGGTATACCTACTTTCCTAATCTGTTGGCTGCCAAGTCACCGTTGGGACGAACTCAATTCCCTATTCACTAGCGTCGGTATTGAGTTGGTCTGTTATATCTTGATGCCATCTCTCACCATGTTCAGCCCATCACGCTCACTTCCAGGCATCGCCTTGTCACTCATTCAACAAGTCTCTCGTTTTTCACCATGAGAACCTCGTTCTCGTCCATTCTTTTCAGCCTCTGGCTTCTTTGCCTTGGCGTGCTCGCACATGACGAGTCATGCGGTTGCACTGTCAAGTACATTGTTGTTGAGATGCCTAGTCAGACAGTCGCTGCTCAGACCAAGCCTCCGACAATTACTTCTGTGCAAACCAAGCCCACCAACATCCGATCTAAGCCCAACCAGACGACTGTTCGCGCATCTTCAACTTCGGCTCACCACAACACCACGGCGACTTTCCTTCCCAAGCCCCCCGCAAAAGTCGACTTGAGCAACCCCGAAAATGCGGTTCCCAAGAAGAACATCTCCATGTCTTACGGCGATGTTGAGAAGCCCCGCAACCAGACCTTCCCTACGCTCAACACAACTGCTCCTAAGGGAGCCATCGACATGGACCTTGTCATGAACCACCCAGCTGTTGTTCTGGATCACATTGACGCTATTGTCTCGGTCGAGTGTACAGCCGATTCCGTCAAGGTCCAGTTCGGAAAGTCTGCTGCCTATGAGAAGGCCATCGATACTTGGTCAGACGATGAACCTTTCATTCTTATCACGAACAACTTGGGCAATTGCAAGACCGACATTGGCCAAGCTTTCTACCTTGTTGATGGCGTTACTACAGATAAGGGTGATAAGACCATCACTTGCCATGCCGCTGAGCAAGAGCTGGCTGACATTGCTGGTATGTCTCTCTGCAAGGGACCAAGGATACAAGACAACACTAACATGTTCTAGAAACCTGTGAAATGTCATTCACCTCCATCCCCGCCACCAAGTTGACGAAGCGCCTCACACTGAACCCCAGTCTTTCTCTCAACTTCGGTACTGGCCTTGAGAGAGACACTGTTCTTTTCCAGGAACAGCCATGGGTGACCATCAAGGCCGAAAAGGCAGAGTTCTCTTCCACTGTCTCCTTCTCTGGCCGCGCCAAGTACAACTTCTGGCGCTTCAAAGTACGTGATTCCGACGCAATGTGAAGCCCGATTTACTGACTTGAGTAGATGGAAGATCTCTATTTCGATCTTAATACCCATTTCTCAGCCGATGTCGCTTTGGCCGCCGATGTAGCCGCAGCTTGGTCTCGATCTATCCTTTACGACCCCGATACCCT
This sequence comes from Fusarium subglutinans, assembly GCF_013396075.1. Lineage (NCBI taxonomy): Eukaryota > Fungi > Ascomycota > Sordariomycetes > Hypocreales > Nectriaceae > Fusarium > Fusarium subglutinans. Next base: position 172,836 of record NW_023502072.1, on the reverse strand, counting down.
CACATACACACTCGTCGAAGTTCCTGGTATCCTCTCTCTCGGACCAGGCCTGTCTTTCGCGGTTGGAGTTGATGTTGATACCTCAGCCGCCGTTGCCGTAAGAGCTGGCGCCGGTATTGCTATCCCTGCCGCCAACGTCCATCTCGATTTTCTCGACTCGGGCAAGAATGCTGCTACTGGCTGGGAGCCTCAGTATACTTCGTACGCCAACATTACCGAGAGCGTTGAGGTTGGCTTGAACGCTAGTGCATCGCTGACTGTTCAGCTCACTTTCAAGCTTCTCGGAGGCCTGGTCGATCTCAGCAGCGGACTCACAGCCACTCCCGAATTTGTGAACAAGTTCACTCTGGATGCTGCACAGTCGGCTCATGCTTCGAACGATGGTGCTGGAGTGAACCTTTTGGACGCCGAAAAGGTTGCCCCAGCTACGACAACTGGCTCAGAACTTGCTGTCGCAAATGAGTCCAAGGATTGTGGTGTTTCTCTCAAGTCCGACTTCATTTTTGATCTGGAGGGCTTTGCGACAAAGTGGTGGAAGGCTAATCTCTATCACGTTGAGGTCCCCATTACAGATGTTTGCTATAATTTCCAGTAGAGATAGCTTGAGAGATACCTTGCAAACAAGGACCGCTTGACGTAGTTGGCAGTTATAGTATTAGTCTTAGTCTCATAATTCTCATATACCCTTTGTGCGACCAAACCTTTAGCCTGATTGTGTCTGCGTAGGCATCTAGAATGAGTCTGACAACATTACGCCACTCAATCCAGGCATCCAGGTAACGGTGCACTATAAAAGCGAACCCGGCCGAGGGAATGAGGTATAAGATAACAGTTTATCCAATTCATTAATTTCTCGTAAAAGATGCCTGCAAAAGATACGTCTGATCAAATCTGTCACCAGGTATCTGCATGGCTCAACACCACGCCATATGCAGCGTCTTTACTCGAACCTTTGGCTGGCGGACAAGCCAATTTTACATTTCGCGTTCATCTGATCGATCCCCTGGATGATGGTACAGCTGAAGTCATTGTTAAATGTTAAGCATGGCGAGCCTTATATGGCCCGTCACCCCGCCAATGCCGTCACTGTTAACCGATGCGTGAGTGAAAAGAGGATATAGGAAGGGCTTCCGCTGACATGACAAAGGACGTCGAAGGAGATATCTTGTCGAAATTATCTATGAATCCCATAGATGTGGCACAGTCTGGAAACACAGCATACACTGTTAAAACAGCAACAGCTTATGCCTACGATGCCAAAACCAAGATGTTGGTTCAAGAGTATCTTCCCAACGTCGTAGATCTTAAGACCTACTCTCTGAACCACTTCGCATCTCCGACACCTGAGCACTTACGCAAACCAGCCCATGAACTGGGCAAAGTGCTGGCGATGTACATGGTTAAATTTCATGACATGACCAGAGAAATTGTGCAGGATTCGCTTGAACAGAAGCAGACCCAACATCTATCAGGTTTCAAGAGAGTTATTGATACCAGCAATGAAATGCAGAGGCTGAAACATTGTATCAATTTTGATGGGTTGATCGATCGTGTCGACCAGTTCCCTGGGATTTTGTTGGAAGCAAAGGATACACTTCGTCTCGTCAAAAACATGGCACTGCATGAGTTGAGCGACCCGTCGGCAGACTTGACACTGATTCATGGCGACTATCACACGCAGAAGTGAGTCCATCCCCAGCCTTCAGAACCCAAAATTAATGGTTTGAAAGCATCCTACTGGAAGATGACAATCTTGAACCGAAAAGTCTCAGAACCTTGTACGTTATCGACTGGGAAAATTCACAAGTTGGTGTTCCAAGCCTCGATCACGGCGGCATGCTGGGCGAGATGTATGTACTGTGGAAATACAAACGCATCGACGCTGGGCTATGGATGCTTCAAGGTTACGCCGAGGGGTTGGGGCCTCGGACTGAGGATGCTACATGGCGAGTGGCCCTTCAAGTAGGGGTACATCTTTTGAGTTTTGGTACGTTGTCAACGGGCTGGGGTACGACTGAGGAAGTGGAAGATATGGCTCGTCTGGCAAGAGATGTGATTGTCAAGGCTTGGACCAGAGATAGAAGTTGGTTTGACAAGAGCGATTTTGCCTGCTTGTTTGCAGCTACTCTTCAGGATTGAGGATTTCCTTGGATGTTCGGGGTCATCAATCATGGTTATTCAAGAGCCTCAATCGTTGACCCATTTTTTAAGCCTGATAGTTACACTAGAATTGCTCAAGATCGTGACATAATCAGTGGATATTGACGAAGCTTGTTGCCCACGGCAGTGACCTCCAATGCCGGCATCAGTACGGAGTAAATTGCAGGGAACAGAAATTAGTATGATGCCCAGGACCACGCCTGAGTTGCACAAACAACCAGATCACGAATGATATGACTCGGTTACAGCTGGACACTCGTCTACAAGCCAATCAAGTTATGGCATATACGCGTCGTTAAGAATCTCGATGAGTTTGCTAACAAATTCTTGATTTGAGCTGCTGCCAAGTCCACCCGCTCGGATAATGCGGCCTCGGCTGACGGCGTTGCAATATGGAGCCGCAAATCCCCGATCCAATCAAACGCAGTGATCTCCAAGAACTGCAAGGAACAGAGTCGGGACAGGCAGGTTTAGCTGTTGATTTATTTTATGCTGTGACGTCAAAGACATGGGCTTTTGACAACAAACATCACCAATGATCTCATCTCCTCACTAAGCATAAAATAAATAAAATAGCTACAAACTCAATTGACTTTTTGATCTTCAGCGCGTTCAGACTCCCTGTGACCTCTCGCTAATTCACTATGGCTCGTCAAAATACCCTGAGCAAGGCTCTTGTAGGCCTGCTGCCTCTCGCTTCAGCAGCTTCACTCAACTCTGAGTACACCTTCAATCCTCTTCATCACCTCGCGGGAATTGCTCCCTACTTCGAGCCCCAAGATCCTCCCGCTTCGCCCGATGCACCCCAAGGCTGCACCCCCGAGCGCGCTGCGTATCTTGTGCGACACGCTGCCATTTACGCCAACGATTTTGACTTTGAGGAGTATATTGAGCCATTCATCGAGAAGGTTCAAAACAAGACCAAAATCGACTGGAGCAAGATTCCTTATCTCAACTTTCTGGACGATTGGGAACCTCCCATTTCTGATGCTGAGGTGTCCCCGTTGACCAACGTGGGAAGACTGGAGGCTACGCGATTGGGTGTTGATCTGGAGTTCCGATATCCTGAGTTCAAGCAGCCCAAGAAGGTCTGGACTTCATCGGCCGAGCGAACTGTCAAGTCCGCTCAATCTTTCGTCCGTGGTCTTGAGTCCGACGATAAGTCTATCAAGGTTGAGACCATCTACGAGTCAGAAGAATCTGGTGCCGACAGTTTGACTCCCTACAAGGCCTGCCCCGCCTACGATGGCTCTACCGGCAGCGACGAAGCCGAAGTCTACCAAAAGAAGTACACCAAGCCAATTGTCGATCGCTTCAACGCTCTTGCATCCGACTTTAACTTCACTGTCAACGACATCTTTGGCATGCAGCAGCTTTGCGGCTACGAGACTGTTACCCGCGGCAAGTCGCCGTTCTGCAACCTTGAGCTTTTCACTCCCGATGACTGGCTTGGCTGGGAGTATTCTGAGGACGTGCGATATCACTACAACGCTGGGTACGGCAACCAGATCTCTGGTTACGTTGGTATGCCATGGCTCAACACTACAGCTGGTCTCCTCCTCGACGATGATTCAGATGAGGAGCTGTATGTCAGCTTCACCCACCGTGAACTGCCCCCCATGGTCCTCGTCGCCATGGGTCTGTTCAACAACTCCGAGCCTGCTGGGACAGACTCTCAGATCAACGACACCATGCCTCTGAGCAAGATCAACTACCGTCGCGCCTGGAAGAGCTCCCATGTGCTGCCCTTCCTGAGCAACATCGCCATCGAGCGCCTCAATTGCACCAACGCCTACGGCTACGAAGACGGAGAGTACTACCGCGTGCTAGTCAACAGTGCGCCCCAGGCTCTACCTTCATGCGAAGACGGACCCGGAACAAGCTGCACCCGAAAGAGCTTCGAGGAGTATGTGCAGGACAGAGTCGAAAAGTTTACTGGCTTCTCAGAAAAGTGTGGAGTGGAGTACAAGAACTCTACTGACATTCTGTCCATTTACAACAATTAATGATAGTCACGATTATGTAATTTTAAATACAAATTTTAATATTTATCACACTTGATTTGACGGCGCCGACTCTCATAAATCTTGTGGATCAACGTTGAGCTTTCAATGCTCTGATGATATGGCAAGCCGCCTTACCTGAAGAGCCTCGGTCCAAAATATGCGATATTTGGGACTTGGAGCAAGGGGAAGACATAATTTCAACCACGTCCCGAGGGATAACCAATACAAATTTCCTGGCCTGTTGCCGCGAATCCCGTCACCTTGCTGAGAAGAATGGAACTCTCATGCTATTAAAGAGCCTTGTACCGGGCAAAGGGAGGGGAATGAAAGTCTGAATAGATCGCAATGTCGAGATTGTCTCCATCCCTTTCGAACCGCGCTATCTCGACACGATCACCACTCTCCCACCGAATGTCAGAACCCTCGCTGACGCAATGAGTAATACCCACGACCCTGAACGTATAAGGACCGTTAGGAAATACATTTGCAAATGGCGACACGAAGATAGTATCGACATTGATAATTTATATATACTTTTGCCTTGCTGACGAACTTCCTATGTATGTTTTTCCATTGTCTGAATGATTTATTGCCGAAGACCTGCTAACATATATTTTGCACATAGTAATCATAAGAAAATAGGGATGGGAGGAGACTCCATGTTTCATCTCCGAGGTTTGGAGGCATTTGTACGATATGACCTAGCAAATCTGAGAACTAGGGACCATGTTTACCATCTTGAATACTTACTGCTCACCCTTGTTTCTAGTCTCTTGATTGATAGAATATGAGAATCATTAGTCTAGTCTATATTCTAAAGTCTCAGAAAGAGAACACCTTCTGAGGATGCCCTTTTATTCGTTTTATGGCGCTGAAATGCCATTAATATTTTTTTAGCGAATCATCCCGTGACATAAAGAAGGCACCGCAGACAAAATAATAACCAGATGAAAGGAATAAATTGCGCAGAGAGTATATAGAAAATAAGCCTTCCGAATAGTTTCCATAAGAATGATAGCCTGCCCCTGTAATTAATGATCCCAACACTTGATCCTTTAATTCATAATGGTATATATGGTGGGTGTGATGTTAAAACCTTTTGAAGCCACCACTAAATAGACTCGGAAAGGTAATGCTATACAGATCTTTCACTTCGGCCGCGATATCGTGTTTCACAAGGTTTTGGTTCTGGTTTGATAGCCTCACTTCTCTATTTCGCCTGCCTTCCCTAAGCTTTCGTTAGTATAGAGCTAAAAATGATTTCAAGAGCCTTGATCTTGGTATAATAAGTGCTAAGCACAACCAAAGTTTACAGTTGAGGGGTAACAGAAATTCTAAGTGACAAAAGTTGAAGTTAACTGGATGGATCGCACGACTGAGTGCTCTTGGAAGTAATGCTTGAGTTTCTATTACAATGATATGGCGCTTGTCACCTTGAGAATACCAATGAAGATGCTATTTTAGGCCATTAATCGGATCGCCTTAACAGCATTGTATACTTTATTGAAATCTGACGAGCAAGGGCACCAAAGCATACTTGAAACTCTCTCTTTGACGGAGATTCCTTGAGACCTATAAATGTTTCTCGCCCCGTTGCGCTTTTGTACCTTGCCTTTCCCCCCATTTCGTCTTCACGCATGCCAAGTCGAATATCACACAAGAATACACGCAAAGGTCGCTATCACTCTACCCTGTCATCAAGCCACTCACAGCACTTTTCGAACCATGACTGTTGGTTCTTACGAATATCCCTGCGAAGACAGGCCGCCCACTCCCACTAAACCTTTTTGTTACACCTGTTACTACTTTCCTAATCCGCCTCACCTTGCTCCCGCGAAGCATCTATCTCCTGCTATGCTTCAGCTTGTCAGAGACCGAAGAAATAAAACCAGGTTCAAGCCATATCGAGTGCCCTTGGGGGCTAGATTATAACAGCATGCACATTGTACAGGGGCTTCCCTCAAAGGAGCGGTACGGAATTACTTTATATTTCGCTCGACACCCTAACAGTTGTACTTCAAAGGACCAAATCATGCCGGCACCGACAGATGCGAGGGCCGGAGGATTCGGCGGTTGGAAGAGGCGCTTGACTATCATGATATGGGACACAATGATGATGGTTGCTTCACTGTATGAGGCCGAGGTCACTGTCAAGTGGGCTTCCGAAACTGAGAATTTTCATTAAACGAGTTTGCAAAAGGTTATTCGGGCGATGTACACGGCAGGCTTGACGCCCTCGTTGGTTTAGTATCTCGTAGTTGCTGAACACTTAATCGAAACCTGACTCATCTGTACCTTTTAGCAACCTAGTAGCATCGCATAACTTAAGTTCTCTGTTTAGATTCGGCATCTCAAGCATAAATCGCAATTGCAAATAACACGTCTGGCTGATTTGACTTATCTTTTAAGGCTATGCGCATATTGCCTACCAAAAGCTGAAGTTAATTGGGATTTTACAGTGCGTTGGATTGATATATCTCGTTGAGATGTCATAAGCTTTAAGTATGAATCACACGTCTGGCTGACAATTTGATGCTATCGCGTAAGTTTGGTACTCGAACCTTGAGTCTAACTGAGAAGTCTATGGCCAGAAAGGCCGTCACAACAAAAGAAAGAGACATATTAAAGTCCCACTACGTCTTTGAAAGTTCTGTGTCAGAAAGTTAGAAGAAAAATGAGCAGAAGATGTCTCATATAAAAGAGCAACCCCTCCCCTCACTCGTGTTTATTTCTCTTCCATCATCATCACACAAACGTCCCATCAGAACTCTACCAAAGCTCCTGCACCGTTCTTAAAGCAGCACTAAGTCTCCATTTCTGAGCAATATACACTCAGATATCACCTACTGCCATCATGGGTCAATCCATGTCAAGCGATTTCGAGAGCTTCAACAACTTACCACCTGAGCTTCGGCTGATGATTTGGGAAGAAGCTATTCCGAAGAAAAAGGACACACATGCGGCCTACAAGATCTTCCACGACGCCTTCTTACGTGGTCTGCGGTTTAAAAAGCCAGAGGATGCAGATGGACCTCGGCCCCTCCTGGAGGCATGCTACGATGCTCGTGCAGTGGCAATGAAGGGTGGATCGTACATGACTGTCAAGGACAAAAGATCTCGAATATTCTGCAAAACACTCAGAGGAATTTTCGAAAAGAGATACCATTCCGTTTGGATTGATAGTAGCATTACAACTTTGCACGTACCAATCGCTGCACTGACATGTGGACGCATCACCAATTTACCAACCAGCATCCAGGCTATTGCTTGTATGGTGCCTACGCCAAAGGGACTCGAAGCCTTGCAAAATTGCCTCACCCATGATCCAGAGTACAAAGGTATCAAGACCGTGTACCTTGGGATTGCTGGTATACCCATCAACTATAGCAACGGCGACGACCCAGACTGTTATCCCTGCACGGAATCAGAGTCAGCCGTTGTCCCGCTTGACGATGAGAAGTTGATCACATATCTTGCATCGGCTTATAAAGTCCACGTCTCTACGGCGATCGGTGATGGTGTGATTCGTGAGGACGCATTCCATCGCAAAAGCGGACTGAGGTTCAAGAAGAGCCTCGAAAAGGACTGGACATATCAGCAGAACTTGCGCTCGAAATGGGACCCCAAGAATGGCGTCAGGTTACTCCCGGCTGTTATATTCGGACAAAAGACGAGGCCAGTAGTACTCTGCACTAGTGGTCGTCTCCGTGGCGCTGCCCTTAAGCTTCAGGTGGGTTGGCGTATGGCCCAGGCTGACCTTATGTGGATGGATGCGTTTGCCTATGACAACGGAGCTGGTAATGAGGACAACCTCAATGAGCTTCCGTATCAGAGGCGGGTCCGAAGGGCGGTTCGCAGCGAGAAGGATATGCTCCGGGACTTTCACTGGTCACCACACAATGCCGAAGGAGAGAAAAGATGGACTGCGTACTTGAGGTAGCAAAATGGTCTCACTTGTGTATATTTGGCATATTTTGTATCTAGATGAAGGACAAGAGATCCTTGTGCGTGCTTTCAACCAAATCCCAACCATCATGTTCGGATTGAGACCCTTCGCTCCTCTTGTCGTGATCATCCTTACCCGGATCTGGGTACTTCCTCACATGTTCAATGGCCCAGATAAGGTCCTTGCTCAACACAGGAGGTATTCTGCCTTCCCCGGACAATGTCCCGAGGCCCGCGATCTTAAAGAACCCCTCCAGCCATCCGAAAGTCTCACCAGTCTCCCACTCTATCTCGTGAAACTTTCGTCCTTGCTGCTTACAAAGCTTCTCTCTATCAAGTTCCCATTTCTTTTGTTCTTCTTTTGGTGGAAGAGAAATAGAGTTTCTCCCCGAGAAGAGTCGTGCAAGTGCAATGGCTTGGTATTCGAAGCTTCGAAATGTCAAGACGCGAGGCATGCCGACAACTGCCAAGTTGGGGATGTCCTGGAAGAAAGTATGCCAGTAGTTGTTGATAAGCTTTCTTTTCTTGTAGTCAAATAATGGTCGACCGTTCACCTTGCTGTTCCAAAATGGGTAAGATGGAAGATATCCTGTACAGTAAAGGATGTGATCAATGTCTTTGAGTTCACTTCCATCGTCGAACACGATTGTACCATCTAGTCGATACTCTTTGATAACTGTCTTCCACTCCATTCCGAGGAGAGGTTCATCGCCATCCAATCTCCCTCGCGATCGTCGTGACTGGTAGAGCGGTTGTTTGACAGACTGCAGAAGATCCACTGCTATATCATGACCAGATGCGGAGTTTCCAATAACAAGAACTCTTTTGTTGGCGTAGATCCAAGGTGAGCGATAGAATTTGGAGTGTATTACTCTACCAGGGAACTTCTCCATGTAGGGCTCCAAGCCTTGGACATGGGGAACCTAGTCTCAACCGTCAACAGGTAGTTACCTTACCGAATGACAGTGCACTTACCCAGGGAATGGCATAGTGCCCGTTAGCAAGTATAACGGCGTCAAAATCTTCTTGCCACCATACATCGACGTGACGCAGAGGGTCATATTTTCGCAGTGTTAGCCTCCAAGGCGTCAGACCTCCCTTTGTAGCTGTGTGTAGCTGTGAGATATCCTCTACGGTGGTGTTGAGAGACAAATATTCGTCAGTCTTTTCGGTGGAGAAATATGTTTCGATGTATTGGCGAGGGACATAATGGGGGACGAAAGGTCCGTAGGAGAACGGCTGGTCCGAGAATGACATTGCGATTTGAGGCACATTAGTTCTGTTCCTGGTCAGTAACTCGGGTGTCGAATAAAGGAGTGATCGACTTGCGTTAGATTCTGATAGATAGGAGTATGGGCGTATCTCTCTTGCTGATTCGGAGGCGTTGTGGTCGGTAGGTTCTCTGGAATCTCCAGTGGCTTATCAATATCTTCTGGGTAGCCCCCAGGATGAATAGGAGCGACTACTGGGTCGGCATCGTAAATCCTAATATTGGTGAGTCCAAGTCTTTGTTCCGATTACTCTGTCCTTACCAAGTACCCCCAGGTGTTTCTCTCCGTTCAAACACTCGAATGCGGTCGAAGTAATTCTCTGCCTTCAAAGCTGCCGCGGAAATAGCGCCTACCAAGACAGATGATTAGCTCTTCCATAGGTTGTCAAGCGGGGTGAAAGCGTGAAGAATCACCGGCAGCTCCGGCTCCAACCACAGCAACAGACTTGATGTTATAGTCTCCCATAATAAATTCCAGAAACCGATAATATTATTGTTATGAGAAAGATAAATATCGAGAATCTATTGGCGGAACTGGCTACTCATCGAGTTCATATTCCTTATCACAACACGCCATATGCTGAGATCATTCATCATATTCGTCATGTGTAACATCTATGTCACCATCGCGCATCACGTGAATCATCACCGATCATGCAACGTCTGATATGGTAGTTGACACAATGTCTGAATATACAAAATGGAAAGCACTATTAATTCCATCATTATTCTCCCATTTCATCCTATCACTGAGGCTTTGGGGTCGACTCTGCCTCTTTCAGCTTTCTTTCCAACACGTCTATGCCACCAAGTTGCTTAACAGTCGAGTCGAAAGTACCCGTCGGAAACAAAGTGCCTAGGCGTGCCAAACCAGCACTACCTCCTCGAAAGATCAGATAAGGTGGTTTGCGTTGACTCAAGTCTCCAGCAACTTGTTTCGCCCAGGTCATTGCATCGGGTTTGTTCATCCCTACTTCATTGCCGTTCATGGAAGATTCGATAGCCTCATTGGCGACGTTGTATATCGAATCCTTGGGAAGCTCAGCATCCAGTGAATTGCTGTGAAAGGTAGACTTGACGCCACCAGTGAACATGTTGATAGCGCGAATGCCGAAAGGGGCGAGTTCGACTCTCAAACTCTCAGTCAGACTGGCTGCAGCGGCCTTGGATGCTGCATAAGTTCCTTGGAATGGGATACCAGCTCCGAGAAGACCTGATGCAGAGGTGTTGTTGATAAGTAAAGCTCCGTGGGTGGACTTGAGAAGCAGAGGAACGAAGGCCTGGGTGACTCTGACGATAGAGAAGACATTGAGTTCAAACAGTTCGTGGCTCTTGGCGATATCAACATGTATTATAGGCATGCTGTAACCGGTGCCAGCATTATTGAGCAAGGCGTCTAGTGAGCCTCCGGTGATTTGCTTGACTTTCTCAACGGCTGCTGAGACGGATTCATCCGAACCAACATCCATTTCGATGCATTCGAGTCCAGCTTCCTTGACCTTTCCGAGCTTCGCTAGGTTGCGTCCAGAAGGGAAGACACGCCATCCACGATCTTTCAATGCCAGTGCCAGAGCAGAGCCAAGACTGCCGTCGGAGCAGCCTGTTATCAAGATGGTGCGCTTGTCAGACATGATAAAATTTGGTGTTACGCGAATTTCTAGCCAAGAGGTGACGACGAAACAAAAAGATTACTGATGGCTAATGAAACTGGTGTAACGGGGCGAATCTGTTTATATGCCATGTTTGCTACTTGACTCTCACCTCCCCTTCAGCCCTGTTAATACATTTCGACTGCGCACTCGCATAAGACGGCCAATCAATGGCGCAGTCCCCAATGGTTGGTCATCAGTTCAGGGCGTGAGCGATCTTTTTCACGCCTTGTGATTGGATCAGCGGAATCCCGATGTTACACTTGGGATATCACCATTGTCCGAACTTTTCTGCGTCAAATAATTGGGCAGACAGGCTGACACCATCGTGGGGGCTTCTGGAGGAAACAGTCAAGGATATTCAAACAGGTCTGGGTCATTGGCCGCAAATACCTTAAGTTAAAGCACACGGGTCTATATACACGTTTGATTATTAGAGGTGGCGCTTCTAGGAACTTAACCTTTGGCTCAAAACACAGAGTATACAGAATTCAGGAGCCTTGTGTCTCTTATATGATCTATGGTGTAACTATCGAACTGATATCGCGTCGCTCCTTTCCACGATATACAGTTCCCTTTCAATCATTATCGGGGCGATTGTTGGCCCGACTCTAGGGTGACGGAGTTGCGGGGTTTCAGCCCAGCCGCCTCTCAGACAGGCTATTGAGGTTGGTAGCCAGTACCCAATCACTTTCTACCCATGGCGTGCTCAATCTCTTTGAGCGCAGCAAGTACCTTCTCATCGTACTGCCTTCGTCCAACAACTTGTAGGTTGATAGGCATACCAGCGTATTTCTCAGGGCTGTACAGGTCATAGTTGAACTTGTCGTCATCGTTCTTGGGGACGTAGTCTACATCCTTGGGGTCCTTCTCAGGGTCGACTGTTGTTACTGGGAAGACTGCAGCGGGACTGGAGCTCACCGTTAGAGGAGTTTGGTAGACTATCATGAGGATAACTTACTAGTCAAGCAGGTTCCAGTGAGAAGTGTAGCCCCAGTATCGTGACTGATCGTGAGGTGCTGCGGCACCGGGGAATGGCGGGCACAGAATCACATCAACTTCTCTTCCGTCGTTCTTGCTTGTGTATGACCACGCTCGAGCATATGCTGCCCTATAATCATCGCGCTTGGTGCACAGCTAAGAAGCCGTCAGTACTGCCCGACGAACCATACCAAGTAAACTTACCTCCCAAAGCTCATGCATCGTCAAATCCTTCACGCTGGGCTGCTCTTGAATGATGAACTTCGTCAAAGGAAGGACAGGCTCTCCAGCGGCTTCCATGAGCTCAAGGGCCTCCTTGCCTCCATCAGGCCAGTATAATGCTGATAGAATCTCCCATCCCTTCTTGTGATCCAAAGGCTCACAGTCCCAGTCTACGACTTCCATACCAGCTTTGCGGCAGGCTTCTGCAACCTCCTCCAGAGCTCTTGTCATGGGAGGATGGGGCTGGACAACACCGTCCCACCACTGAACCGCAACCTTTAGAGGTCTGTCGAATTTGTAAGGAGTCCATGGCTTGGCTGTAAGGGAAGGGTCAATGAGCCAAGGCTTCTTTGACAAGGCAATTTCCATAAACAGTTCGAGGGACTCGCGGTCAACTGTCATCGGTCCAGGTGTTGAGGAAACGGTCTCTTTTCCGGCCATGATCGATCGGGCGCCCATGACTGAGATTCGCTTGAGAGTTGGTCTATCTGGAGTTAGAAAAGATATATCTGAGCATGGCTACCAGGATTACTCACTTGAAAGCGTAGATTCCGTTGTGGGCAGCTGGGCAACGGACGCTGCCACCAATATCACCACCAATACCCTAACCAGGTTAGTCGAAGCTCAGATCACGGACAAAGTTACACTTACCAAGATGCTTCCACGGAAACCGAGCAAAGCTCCCTCACCACCACTGCTGCCACCAGCCGTCAAATCACGGTTATACGGGTTGACTGTTCGTCCGTAAATGTTGCTAATGGTCTCAAGGTGCATGATAGTTTGAGGTTGAGTAGTCCGCACGTAGAAGACGCAGCCTTCATCATACAAGTGGTCATATAAAAGGTTGGAGCCATGAGCTTTGCCTATCCACGCAACGAATGAGGCGTGAGTTGAGACGTTCTCGCCAACCATGCCATGATGTTCCTTGGTTGAAATGGGAAGACCGAAGAGCTTTCCCTTGGGTTCCGGTAGCGAATCGAGATACTTGGCTCGCTCAATAGCTTGATCCCACATAAGCTCAACTAAACAGTTGGTCTACTCGAACTGTTAGCATCGTAGTAGGGTGTAGGTCGGCCATGACTTACAGCAACCTGTGCGAGAGCAGCTCTCCGCAAGAATGCACGGGTAACCTCCTCAACCTTGATCTCTCGCTTACGGAGGACTTCGAGCAGCTCGATCACCGAGTACTTTTCTGTGATCTCAATCTCGCGTGCAGTCAATACACCTTGAGGAAGGCTTTGGGAGCTAAGAGGCAGCTCATTGGGGATGCCCTGTAGCTTTGGTTCGACCTTGCCAAGGCCGATATCGCGCTGTTGTAAGGCAGCTGATACTGTTTCTTTATAAGATGCCATGATGCCCAATTTAATCTTACAAGTTGTTAGTGTTGTTGTTGATTAGCGGTGCTAGGGGGAAGGGGCACATACTGTAGTCTGTTGTATTAGAGAAGAAGAATGAAAGAAAGAAGGGATAAGTTGAAAGAATGTCAAATGATTACATTCTCCAAGTCATTCAAGTCATGTGGGGTTGGGGTCTGTATCGCCCGTCGGCTTATCCTATGCCGCTATTGGCAGGCCGAGCCGACGATATCCAACCGCTAAACCCCGCATTTGAGCGCCCTTTTCATTGTCAACTTGTCATATCAACCGATAACTAGCCCAAGTCGCAGTGCATGCAACAGATTAGATAACGTACGTGGAATTGTTTGAGGCGTAAGATCCTCACGTGGGGTAGTCCCGGGACCCGAGATTGCCAGCGATAAAGAGGCGACACGGCTCCGAGTTTATCGGGTCCTCTACAGTACTCGGGGCTTTGAAGGCCTCGGATAATCCTTCTAGAAAAGGAAATCGTTCCAAATTACGCCGGGCCAAAATCACAATCTTCAAATAGCTATTTAATTCTCTCAGCAGTTAATTGTTTCCCCTGTCCGTCTTCGACAGCACTCTTTCTGAATTGTTTGGCTGATGTTACCTTTTACCCTTGTTCAAGTCTACTGCGCAGTTCGCCGTCGGCCGATATACCTACAGATCTCACTAAGGTCTCATAAACATCACGTGGACTTCATGCAAATCCTCAGTTGAAGGTCTAGATCTGCCACCATGCGAGCCAGAATAGCTTTTAGCCCTCACGGGGATCTTTACCCAACTATGTCTAGAGGTGAGCCAAACATGAATATTTGGAAATCGCCAAAGGTGTTGTCAGGGCTACAGTGAAACGCCGCCTCCATAAATGGCAGACCAGCAAGGAATAACGGTTCCAATGATAATCGTTGGCAGTGGGACAAGATAACGTCGTGGCGATAAATTTGGCTGAGTCGAAGACAAAAGATCTATGTTACACAATCTTTGCTTCGTGCATTAAAATTAGTTATTATGCACAGAGTGTTGAGGTTTGATAAGAGGGCTTCGAATTTCAAAGCGGGACTGAACCTAAAAATGACGCTTTGTTGATCATGCCATTGACAGAATGGTGACAGACACGACACAAAAACTAGTACCTGAGTGTTTGCTTTAAAACTAGACCTGACGGCAGAGAAATAGCCGATGTAGATCACTAAGTGGAGTTTAAAGCAGGCCTCAGCATGAGCTCGTCCGTTTCATAAGTACACACCAGCTGGAGCAACGCCCAGGGTACCCATGCTGAGATATCTGGGTTTGTGCCTAGTAGACAAAACGGTGTAAGGGCAAGTTCGCACAGGTGTGAGACCTGAACCTGCGTCAAACCTTTGGTTATTAGCGTATACATAGAAAAGGCAAAGAAAGAAGAGGGATCCCAATCGCCTATTTTATCTCATGTTTATAGGATCCGCATCCGATAGACTTTTCATAGAACAGCCATTTGAGCTTCCTACCAATCAAAATGCCTATCAAATCAAGATGGTCTACTCCGACGCCTCCAATGTCTCTACCCACCTGGGTCTTTGGAAGTGCACAGCATGGCCCACGCAATGAAAAGATCGCTTTTGTGGATGCCGATAACCCAAAGAATACTTTGGCGATTTGGGAGTTCGAGTTGTACTCGAAACGCCTGGCAGTAGGTCTCCGTCGTCTCGGCGTCACGCCGGGAGACCGAGTCTTGGTCTTCTCTGAGAATGGTATCTTTGTCCCATGTCTGTTCTTTGGCATCATTATGGCCGGAGCCATATACACAGGCGCGACTTCATCAAGCACTGCTTTGGAACTCAGCTATCAGTTAAAAGATAGCGGCGCAAAAGTTCTAATTACCAGTATGAATCTTATCAAAACTGCCGTTGAATCAGCACGCACTATCGGCCTGGAAAAGAACCGTATCTTTCATCAAGACTCGCGAAGTCACGACCACAACAATCTGTCTCATGACGGCGTACGCTCGTGGAATGAGCTTCTTGGCCCCGCCCACGAGGCAGAAAGCTTCCAGTGGTTTGAACCGCCAAACCCTGAGACTACGATATGTTGTCTAAACTACAGCTCTGGGACAACTGGCAGACCCAAAGGCGTCGAGGTGACACATTTAGCCTATGTTTCCAATGGTGAAGCGCATCTCCTACTTCATCACCTTCAGCAAGAAGCTTGGCTCGGGTCTTACCGTGCTCGCGCTCTGTGCTTTCTCCCACTCAACCACGCTGCGGCACAGACAACATTTATTGCCAATTATCCCAAGATGGGCGTGGAGACCTATATCATGAGGCAGTATAACTTCAATGACATGCTCAGTCACATTGAGAAGTACCAGATCACAGAGTTGATGACTGCCCCACCAATTATCTCATCGCTCGTGGCGAACTCGGCACTGGTGGGTGATAGCCTCAGGAGCGTCAGAAATGTTATTTGCGGGACAGCACCACTTGCTTTGTCACTGGAGCAAAGAGCAAACGCTCTATTTAAAGATGATCGTGTCAGTATTCGCCAGGGTTGGGGTATGACAGAGTTGACTTGTCTGGGAACCATGAACGATCCTCGTCTAGCTGGCTCTCCGGGTTCTGTCGGCGAGACAGCACCAAATTCAGCTATCAAGCTGATGCGTGGGGCGACTGAGATTACGGAGGCCAACAAAGAAGGTGAACTCTGGTTTACAAGCCCGACACTCATGGCAGGATACTGGAAGAATCCTCAAGCGACTGGAGAGACCATTATTGAACAAAACGGCAAACGATGGCTAAAGACAGGAGATATAGCCTATGTAGACTCATGGGAATCAGGGGCTAAAATCTACCTCGTAGATCGTTCCAAAGAAATTCTCAAGGTAAAGGGTTTCCAGGTTGCACCCGCTGAGCTCGAGGCGGTTCTTGCTACTCATCCTGATATCATCGACAGCGGTGTTGTTGGTATCAACATCCAGGGACATAAACTCCCAAGAGCATATGTGGTGAGACGCCCTGGCGTATGTCTTACTGCTCGCGATATAATGAGTTGGATGGAAAGTAAGGTTGCACACTATAAGTGTCTCGACGGCGGCATAGCCTTTCTCGATGCCATCCCCCGAACTCAGGTCAGTGTAGTGAGACCACAATATATGTGCTATCAAACTAATGAGATATTGCTGTGTACAGTCCGGCAAGATCCTCCGCCGAATTCTGCGCGATCGCGCCAAGGAAGAGACAAATGGGTTCATGCCAGTGAAGGCAAAACTGGTATAATACTTGGGTTTCAGCTATGATAGAAGACTGATACTAAACTTAGGATAAGGCAAAAGATTGACTCTATAGACTGAGAAATGCTAAGATTCTCCCCTCTCTCGAATTTGGTGACTTTTCGAAGGACAGATTACTCTTTGCGAGCTACCATTCCAAGCAGAGCATCCTTACTGCTATCAACACCAACCTAAGTAAAAGTTCGGTTTACCGCTTGAGGGCTCATCAAGTGCTCAACCTACAAGAAGCCGGATACCACCACTGATCTGCTTGAGGATGACACCTTGCCAATATCTTGCACCCCGACAGGCTTGTTGCGCGCCTCTCGATGCTAATCTAAGCATCCGAGCGCCTTGAAATGTAGACAAGGTGACCTAAGTCGCGATTTATAACTGCCAATAACGTGGTTAGCCATTGAAGGGATGGAAAACTTGTTTCAAGCATGCGCCATTGTGTTCCAATATAATTGGTGATCTCTTTCAGGTCCCTGCGGACACTTTGACACTTACCCAACTCAACAACGGGCGCACCACTAATGCGTAATCTCTCTTGCCCATCTTCTCGTATTGGATATTGGCAGAGATGAAAGAAGTCACAAGAACCGGAACGTGGCCTTTACTTAGGGTGCACGGCCGTTATGATACGTAGAGATGCTGAGGTTTTCTTTTTTCCATCATCGAAGCAATGTCAAAGAAGCCGTCCGTGCTTTTCTCAGCCATACTCAGACCGACTGAGCTGATCAGGTAGAAGCTTGTTTGATTCGAGAATAACCCTGGAAGTCATCTGTGCTTCTGAAATCTTGAGCCAAAGTTCGATCCACATAAAAGAAGCTCTAGCCAGTCCGATGCCGATGTTACCTCTAACAGACAATTTCATCAGAAATCACTACATCCCAGGATCCCAATGAGTACCGGGTAAATGCCGAAAGCCGAAAGCTACGTCGTCCCGGGGCAAGTGAGTGTCAATGAGGGCTTTTTCGTATGGATATATGCTCGCGAACCGTCCCGATCTTTCGCATAAGCCCTCATTGCAACCACAATCCGTCGATCCGAGGAACTTTTGCCTCATGTTCGAGCTTTGATAGGTTAGACTTGTGACCGAGAGCTGATGATCGCTATGCTGAATTCAGTACATTGGAGGGGCTCTGATTAGCTTGCAAAGATCCTTGTCAAACTCAAAAATCCGAGTGCAACAGCGCATAACGAAAAGCGGTTATGTGATCTTTCACGGCCGTCAAGGTTGGTCTCCTAGAATAGAGAGCATGAAAAGCCACCACTTGAATGGTTACATGCCGCTTGCTTGTTTTCAACGTTTGTTTCTCGGAAGAAGGCCGCAAACTGTAAATTCCTGTGGGCTAAAGTGCTCAGCTCGGTATACTCAGTTGAAGCGCGGTCACCCCAACATTACGAACCAACTTCTCCTACCTCTTATCAGTTGAAGGGCCCAATTTCTCGGCATATCTGAAATTTCAATCACTCGACTCCCGCCTGCATCATGTCGATTATACAGCCACCAAAGACCGATAAATATTCTCGTCTCAATGGACTTATCGCCGAGGCAAAGCAGAAGTCGCCGTTCTACAGCGATCTCTACCGAAATATGGCGGCTACTGACCAGCTTACCCCCAAAGAGGTCCCTTTGATCGATCATTCCAAGTACTGGGCGGCCTATCATGATTCTGAACGTTCGGTTATGACCTCTTGCCAGATAGACGGCGTTCTGATGGAAACTGGTGGTTGGAGAATATCCCAGAACCCATTATATAGCAGCGCCACTAACCGGACTCAATGTGCAGGCACTACTGGTATTCCCAAGTTTACTAGTTACTCTCAAATAGAGCTGCTTCGGACCGCATCCCTGCTGGCAGACGGACTTCTCCATGCGGGATTGCGGGCAGGTGATCGAGTCGCGAATCTCTTTTACGCAGGAGACCTCTACGGGTCTTTTCTCTTGCATATTTTGAGCGTAATTTCTCTGCCTGTACCTGCCATTCAGATACCAATTGGAGGTTTGATGGCGCCGGATGTGACTGCTCAGCTTCTGCGAACATGCCGCGCAACGGCAGTGCTCTCAACCATAACATCACTGGTCCGTCTGGCCTCATATTGCCGCCCTAAAGAAGAAAGGTTCCTATCTGTGACGGCTGTCATGTTTGGAGGCGAGCCAATGTTTGATGATCAAGTCGCTGCGGTGGCCTATCTGTTCCCTAATGCCACTATACGCAGCTGCATATACGGCTCCATCGATGCCGGTGTTGTGGCCGTGTCTGCTGGAAATCCAGACCCAGCAGAGCATATAGTACTCTCGGCAGCGGCCATAGTCGAGATCCTTGTCGACGAAGATGAAGGGCCTGTCCCGACTGAACAACCAGATATTCCCGGAACACTTGTTGTAACCAACTTGATCCGAGACCTGACACCTGTCATTCGTTATCCAACAGGGGATCGCGCGGAGTGGGTTGACAAAACGGCTGGAATCTTCCGTCTTCTCGGACGAAGCAACCAGGCTGTCCGGCTAGGTCCTGTTTCTCTAGACATTTCACATCTACGTCAGCTTGCCAGAGCTGTTTTGAAGACTGTGGCTATAGAAGCTTTCCAGGTGGTGGTTACCCGTCAAGACTCGAAGGATGCTATGGAGATAATGATAAACACCGCCGAGCCCCCTCCTGCAGCATCTGAAGATGCCATAATTGAGATGCTGAATGAGCAGAGGCCTATGTTGAAGAGGCATATTGAGATGGGTTTGGTTGCTCCCGCTAAGGTTTGTTTCAAATCCATCTGCGATATGAAAGCAAACCCACGTAGCGGGAAATTACCTGAGATTATCGACTTAAGACTAGGCACTGCATAAACAGTCTATAGAGTGTAGAGTTTGTAGTTTATCAAGTGTACCTTTCCCGCTCGGACGCAGTAAGTGACTCTGGTCCTGAATTTGGGCATCTGGCTCTGGTGAGGAACAGAAGCGGCACTTCACTGTCTCACTTTAATGCCAAGGTATCACTAGAGTCCATTTAAGTGTAGGTTATGCGGGTTGCTCCGTTGACAATTGTCCGATATGCTCTTTTCCTCCGCAAGTCTACACCTCTGGTCAATAGCCCCATGCTGAATCGTAGGGCGACCTGTGTAAGCGAAAACGAAGCCTTACGGCACTTCGGCATTCAACTCTGAAGCTATCTCAAGTGCCGGTATTACTCCGATGGTCTAACGAATAGTAGTGCCTCGCGCTAAGGCCCCGAGCTCGTAGTCAATGGCTATACGAGAAAAGCGTAGGCTTAAAATTCTACGATACAGGTGCTCCCATGTAGTCAATCCCTCATTCACCTATCAGAAAGTGCATAAGAAAATGTCCCCGAGGTAATACGTATGTTGGCTGACAGGGGTGGTAGGATGAGAAAGGGCGACCCCCCTAAAATTGATCGATATTCCTCGACAGGCATCCCAGGGCCTGCGTAGGACAAGTAACACTGGTGCCAAACTTTAAACTCCAGCCATGCATGCGATAAGTCAACTATGGCTGTTGATCTGGTAAGGGTCGAGCATAAACAGGCATCAACCCGCCTCGATGACCCCTCATACTGAGGGTAACTGGTGTGAGGGAATATTCTGTTAACTCAGCATCAGGCCAGTGCATACGAGAACTAGGGCGAAGAGAAAGTTGCATAAAAACACGAAATTGACAGGAGGTGAGCGGGCGTAGCTATGCTTTGGCCACGTCAACGCTTTCAAGTTTACCAAGGGCACGGCCATCTTTAGCCGAGACATTTGTTCAAAGCAAATCAAGCTTCATGCCATAGCGCACGTAGGGCATAATTAGGAAGGCCCATTTCGTCATGCACTACTCGACCTTAGATCGTCCGGGGCTGAACTCTTTCGGGAGCCGAGAGTCATGTCCCCAGTCTTTTCGTGAAACGTAGCTTCTTAGTATACTATCTCATGAAGCTACAAGTTCAAAATACCATCATTTGTGACTAACCTAATCGAGCCTGTCCTACATGTCACCAGTGACTTCGAATCAAAGCCGTATATAACACACTCAGATATCATAGCTACTCAGTCGTATCTGTTGTATGGGACTGTAGTTTCGTACAGAAGCCTTCAAAATGCATCTCTATCTTGTTGAATCACTGCTTTCACAAATCTCTAAAATGTATCTTCTGCTTATTGCCTTTGCCATCGCCATCCTGACTTACCTTCTAATCTCAACACTTCTTGGTATCTTTCGTGCTGTGCGTTCTCCGCTTCAAAAGATTCCCGGACCATGGTACGCGCCATTGACTACTTTCCATTTACGATATCTATTTTCAACAGGTGAAATCTGGAAGCTTGTACAACGCAGTCACGCAAAATATGGCCCGATATGTCGTCTTGGTCCAAGACACGTCTGGGTTTCCGACAAAGAGTCTCTGAAGCAGATCCTGTCAACCATCGACCTCCCCAAGGTTGCCATGTACGCCGAGATTTCTCGAGATCGAACGAGTCCTGGCCTCTTTGGTGAAATGTAAGTATAAATGTCCGGCCTTGGCAAGGTTATGATTCGAAGACTAATTGTTCTAATACTGCACAGTCGATTCCATCCCCATAAGCGCCTCAAGAGGTTCCTTTCTCCAGCGTTCACAGTGGGCTATGTTGATAATTTAGAGTCAGTCTTCAAGAGCGTAATGCGAGACCTTCTTCAAAATTACGTGGCACTTTTGGCTGAAAGTGCCCCGACTGTAGATACAGTCCAGACTGATCTCATGGATGACCTTCACAAAGCTGCGCTTGATATGTACGTCCGAAACACAACAATGGAATTTCGCATCGGTATGTCTTGATGCTAACAGCCGCGATAGCATGGGAGAAAGTTCATTTAGCAAGGGCTTCGGGCAGATTAAACCCAACGAAGCTTCTGGCGACAGGCAGATGGATGAGACATGGAAGTCCATTCCGAGAGCCATTTTTGATGGTCTCGCAGACAGATACAAGGTACGACTCCATGCACCGGTTACGAATGCATTGCTAATAAGTTATGTTTCACCAGTACGTCTACATCAAAAGATTTCTACGACGAATCGGATTCAATGTCGAGTTTGATTGGCCCAAGCAAATGATTATGGTAAACCGGGGTTCTGCTACTAATTTGGGTGTCGCTAACGTTCAAAGGCTATCGACTCGATCGTTCGTCAGCGCTCAGATGAGAAAAAGCACTCGCCCGATCTTCTTCAGCATCTCATTGAAAACGGTAAAAGGCCCGATAATGAACAAACAATGAACTCGCGAGACATTCTGGACCAGATGTCCGAAATCCTTCTCGCTGGCTCAGAAACGACCTCTGGTACCATTGCCTGTTTGTTCCTGGAGCTTGCACGTAATCCTCGAGTCCGTGCTAAGCTGCTCGCATCCCTCCCTACCATCAGCCATGATGACGTTGACGATATCATTGTTAGCAAGACTGTTCGTGATTCAGCAGACTATCAGTATCTGGAAGCTTGTATCAAGGAAAATCTTCGGCTGCATCCTATTGCATCCGAGATGGGTCGTCGTACTGGTAACCAGTGGATCAACTTGATGGGATACGACTTGCCTCCGCACACGGTAGTCTCTGCCTCATATCGAGACCTTCATCGCAACGAAGATTACTGGCCTGATGCTTTGAGCTTCATCCCTGAGAGATGGCTCCCTGACAAGGAGAGAGGCGACTACCCTGCAGCTGAGTATGTCGTCGCAACGCCTATTTAGATAGAGCTCATGCTGACCTCGTCTTGTAGTACAACCGCATACTTTCCTTTCTCTGCTGGAAGACACTCCTGCATCGGTATCAAGTGAGTTTTCTTGCCTTGGCAATTTCGAAAGCCATCTGCTGTCTTACTGACTCTTTACCCCTTCACAGCTTTGCCTGGGCAGAGATGAGAATGATTGCTGCTAATCTTCTCACGAGATATGACCTCACAGAGGTGCCAGGACAGATAGTTGACTTCCGCCAGTTTATTACAATGCAATTCCATACAGGCCACTGGAACGTGCTTCTACAGAAGCGAAAGTAATGAGACTTAGTTTTTGCCGCCTTTCAGGTTGGGAGTGAAAGCTGTAGTTCATTCCGTGGCCGATGAGTGTGGAGATCTGCGATGATAGGTCTCTATATATACTTCAACTACAATAACCAGAGATGCGCCAGCTACGTCCTCCTGCGCCTCGCCCTATCAATATAGAATTTGCATCAACTGTCAATGTTTCCCGAGCCTACTCTACAAAATCAACCTGAAAGCGCACCACTCAACTTCCAGTAAACAGCATAGTTGAACCCCTGAGCATCATAGAAAGGACCCAACTCGACAGCCTTTCCACCAGAGGTAGCCCCAAATGTCAAACCAGTGTTACTCTTTCGCTTGATACTTGTCAGGTCGATCGTAGGGTTGCCGTTCAGGGTAGACTCCCCATAGTTACCAGCCAAAATGACAGGACCAAAAGCAATCGCACCCAAAGTCTGGTCATCGTTGGCAGCAACGGTGTGCAGGCTCAGGGGTAATTGGACTGTAACGGTATCTCCTGACTTCCACTGTCTCTTGATTAGAGCGTACTTGCCAGATTGAATGGCCACATCGGCAGCTTGGCCGTTGACCTTGATGGAGGCTTTAGAAGTCCAAGATGGGATGCGGACGGCGAGGGTCCATTCACCAGTATCACCGGAGATTTTGAATGTTGACGTATCGCTTTCAGGGAAGTCAGTCGTCTGGGTGACAGAAACCTTCTTCTGAGACCAATTGAGCTTCGAGGGAGTGAAGAGGTTGACGTAGAGCGTGTCAGAAGTGTGAAAGTAGATCGAGTCCATGAGCCTGGTATTGGTCTCGACTCCTGTGCCCTGGCAGCACCAGAAGGAGTTGTAATCAGTGCTCCAGGTACCGCCACCCCAAGCAGGGCCAACTCCGCGGCGTCCACCAGCCTTGAGAGGTGTGAAATACGTGACATGTCCATGGTCACTGCTAGGGTTCTGCTGGCCAAGCAAGTGGTTTAGCAGGGCCTTCTCGTAGAAGTCAAAGTATGAAGCGTCAGTCGGGTTCAAGGCCCAAAGCTCACGAGTGAGTTTCAGCATGTTGTAGCTATTGCAAGCCTCGCAAGTATCGTCTGTAAGGAATCCGGCAATAGCATCGGGAGCTCGGAAGTGCTCGGCCTGACTGTTTCCACCAATGGCGTAGGTATGCTTGTTTACGACAATATTCCAGGCGTTTTGACCAATTTCGAGGTACTTCTTATCACCGCCGACCTTATACTCACGAAGAGCACCAATCCACTT
Source organism: Fusarium subglutinans (assembly GCF_013396075.1). Taxonomy (NCBI): domain Eukaryota; kingdom Fungi; phylum Ascomycota; class Sordariomycetes; order Hypocreales; family Nectriaceae; genus Fusarium; species Fusarium subglutinans. The sequence continues at coordinate 148,728 of NW_023502072.1, read as the reverse complement.
GGGAAGTTGAGTGTTGGCGTGAAGACCGGAGAGTTTGTCGACGTTCTGTTGTAGGGGGTCGAAGATGACAGCATGGTCGAAGCGCTGGGCGACCTTGAGCCACTTTGCATCTTTGGTATAGAACGCGATATCGGCGAGGACCTCATTCATTCCACCAGACTCAGTCTGTAGCATGCTTTGCATCTGGCTGTAGCTCAGCTTCGAGGTGCGAGTGTCAACCCAACTGGCAAGCGACAGCATGGTGTCTTTAGCAGTCTGATCACCCATACGGCGATAAACATCTAGCAGTCCCGCCAGAGTCTTGTGAATGGCGTAGTACGGAACATTTCCGTTGCTCAGCGTGCGGTCCTCGACTTTAGAGATGTCACTTTCGGGAAAGCCAGAAAGATATCCTTTGGTGAAGCCAGCCTTTGCGTTGTTGGCTTGGCATTTGGCGAGCTCCTGTACAAAGTATGTAGCTCGCGAGCCACATTCTTTGACTCCCGCGGAAGCATAACACTGTGTCCAGGCTGAAAGAAAATGGCCTTGGACATGGCTTCGGAAGGGAAAGTCGGGAGCATCCCAGCCACCATTAGTCTGTGCACCATTTGTATCGAGGCCGTGATTCTTGCGGAAAACATAGAGTAGACGATCGGGGTCAATTGAAAGAAGATAGTTCAATGTTCGGTTCTGGTTGTCCATCCATCGACTATCAGTGAGGGAGACCTGAGTCAAGTCGAAGGCATCAGCCACGTCGTTGACAGCTTGGCCGCTAACGGGAAGAATAAGGGGCGCAAGGCCCAAAAAGAGGGCTGAGGCTTTGACCACGACCATGACGAATCCGGTTCTCGTTGATCGGTTAGCTTGATCAGGCGAATGCCACGCCGGATCAACAGCTGTTTATATATCCATGGCATCGATACCCATAAAGCCTGGGGAAAAAAAAACCCTTGATTACCCCATATCATCAGTTGGATTGGGTCTGAGCTCTTATCGTCATTGGAGCGCCAAGTTTAATGTTACATCTGCAGATCCGGGGGACCTTCCATATGGCATTCAGCCGATGCTTTGACTGATGATCTGCCATGAGATTTCTGTTCCACAAATAAGAAACACGAAACACCTGCTTGTGATTAATTGGATAAAATACGCACACCAATGCTGCGTCATGGCAGTGATCTACATGAAGGGACCCGTACCGTCATGCGATGCCATGTCTCAAATAGAGTTGCGCGCCAATGCTTCATGATCCGGTTCGCAAGCTGGACACTTGGTGATGACGCAGAGCTTAGGCATTATGCTTAGTTTAGACTACCGCGCCAATGTAGGTTGGATGTGAGCTGAAGCTTGTCCTATGCCAGGAAATGCAGATGCGGAGAAGGGAGATCCGATCTATATGGGGAAGGTCAGTAAAAAAGGTCATGTTGCTCGTGAGGGGTTTGGGGTTGTATCGCGGTGGGAGCAATTGTCGTTTCCGGTGGGAAGCGACTCAAATCCCGGTGGATATGCCGAGTGGCCAAGGCCAAGATGTTCTCTCGGAGACAAGGGCATGGAAATGATATAAGAGAACCAATTATACTCTGCTCTACTCAGTTGTGTCTATGTGGAGTAACTCTAGCCGCGGAATAACCTGCTATTGCAAGATTACTGAGGCTGCGTCTTTACCGTCCAGTCCTCATCCTTACCCATGTCATTGGATGCAGAGTCTTCTACCACAGCCTCCACCACGGTCGAGTCTCCAAATTTCGCATTGATCTCTTCCAGTTTCAAGCCCTTCGTCTCCACAAAGGTGAAATAGGCAATGATAAGAAAGATAAAGTCCCATGAAGCATTGATAAAGTAGAACTTCCATCCCAGATCAGCCATCGCGTAAGCCATGGCAAAGGAGGCAAGAAGACTAGGTTATGTTGTTAGTAGAGTTTCAAGCACAAGAGATATATCTGTCGTACCCAGCACTGGAGTCAAGCATGCGGAAGATAGCAATGCCTGTAGCACGCAGCTTGAATGGTGATACCTCAGTTGGATACAAGCTCGTCATTGGCGTGATCGAAAAGGCGTAGAAGCCTTGGAAGAGGAAAATGACGCCAATAGTTCCATATATGGCGGAATTGTTAGTGCTTTCACCAAAACCTGTAGTCTTTTGGTTAGCAAGCATCAGACTAAACACATGCCAGAACCTACGCTTGATGAGACCCCCGATGAGTAAGAGGGTAACGGTCATGCCGCCAACACCGATGAAGGTCTGTAATCTGCGCCCTAGGATGTCCAGCATGAAACTACCGAGTACAGCGACCGCGAACGACCAGCAGTTGATAATGACCTGGATCTGCGTTTGTGTTGTCGTGTTGGTTATGCCGGCCTGATTTAGGATCTTGGTGAGGTAGAAGCTGCAATTGTCAGACTGACAGACCAAGCACTTTCACAATGGTATGACCTACGATATGATGAAGTTACCAAACAAGTTGATCATGGGTCCAAAGCTGCACAGAATGGCCAGTCTGCGCCTGTTGGGCCCACTGGAAATCATCTCTCTCCAAGGGTTGCGAGGATATTCTTGTGCTTCACGCAAGATTGTGCTTCTGATCTCTTCCAGCTGCTCACTTCCTCTCTGGAGGTCGGTCTTGTCCTTTCCCTGCATAATGACCAGAACTTCAAGTGCTTCTTCGTTGCGATCCTTAGAGATCAACCATCGTGGAGACTCCGGCACGAATGGAACAATCATGACAGCTAACAAGCTGGGAACAAACTGGAGAAGAGAAGGTAGTCGCCAAGCCCATGTGCTTTGTATGTTTTGACTTCCATAGTTGATGATTGCCGAGGCCAGACTACCAACGTAATAGCACGAGAAGAACAACCCCAGAACACGGGCTCGTCGACGTGGAGGGAGTAGCTCGCCAAGAAGAGTTGGCGCAGCGCCATTGCTGATAGCAGATCCAACGCCTACCAGGAAACGGGCGATCACGAACATGGGTATGTTTTGGGCAGCAGCCTGTAAGATGATGCCGATTGTCGTTACGATCGATGCGATGTAGATTGCACGTCGGCGGCCGAAGTGATCAGGGATAGGGCCCATGAGAAAAGCACCAAAGATGCTGCCCATCCAATTGGCCGCGTTGTTGAGACCTTCAGTGGCCGTGTTCAAGTGGAAGTATTCGGAGTAGGAGGGCAAGATCAACAGGCCATTCATGACGGATGAGTCGTAACCCAGTGTCTGTATGTTGTTAGCTGACTCTGCAATAGGGGGGATCCGTACGTACAGCCGAGTTCACGATAGTTACTGCCAGAAGAAGAGGCATGAGGATCTTGTGGTCTGCAGGCACAAGCCTCGAGACATGCTTACGTTCGTATGCCATGATTGAGATGTTCGCCGTTGAATGATGAACCGAACCAGGAGTTTGGTTTTCTTCATGGCGGGTTACAGGACGCATCTTATATCTTGTAACAAAAACATTTACTACCATTGGCTTATCAAGTCTGGGGAAGATAGAACCCAGGGAATTGGTCATATCAGGCCCACAACTCCCCGCATCGGATCTAGATCCTGGGGAGATAACGATTTGATTGAGTTCTGACCAATAGCTTCACAGTCTGAGCCGAAGTCGGTCGAGCTCGGCCGAGCTCACCCACTAGCGAGTAGTTCGTCAATCAAGCAACTGAAAGTCAGAGACATGAGATAGAACTAAGAGATAAAAGGATAGGACATCACCGAACCGTAAACTTAACCTCTTTCAATCAAAGGACTTATCAAAATGCCTGGCCCTATCCGACAGTGGCCCGCGTGGCCTGAGTACACCTCTGAGACTGACACGTCCTCCAAGGACCCCGAGTTCCTGGAGGTCAAGAAAGCGATCATCAGCGAGTATGGCGCTGGGGCACTTCAACAAAGCTGGATAAAGGTCTGCAAGGAACTCGAAAACATCACTGATGAGATTATCGAGAAGGGAAACACTATCGTCCCAGTCTTCGACACTCAACAAATTATCAAAAATGGCTTCTCACCGGAGCAAGAGGCTGAGATCAAGAGAATCGGCTCGTTCGTCTGTCGCAACACCGTTCCCCAGAAAGAAGCGACAAAACTTTACTCTGATCTCAAGACTTATGTCGCGGATAACAAAGGCTCCATCCAGGCATGGCCCAAGGAAAGCCCATCAATGCTCGTTTTGTACAACTCGCCAGCGCAAAACACGCTTCGCTCTCATCCAAATCACCTGAAGCTGCAGCGAAAGCTGAATGAGCTGTGGAAATACTCTGCAGAGGATACCTCACCCGAACCCCTTGTCTATCTTGATGGTATTCGCGATCGTGCGCCAGGCCAGCCTTTCCTCGGGTTGGGTCCTCATATCGATGCTGGAAGTTTGTGTCGCTGGGCTGACCCAACTTACCGGAAAGTCTACGATGAGATCTTTTCCGGTAGACCAGAAGATCATGATGCTTATGACCTAGAAGCGAGAAAGAACGCCGACCAAGAGCTTTACAAGGGCCTTGCTCACTCTACGGTGTTGCGCACGTTCCAAGGATGGACTGCGTTGACGCCAACGGCACCAAGAGAGGGGACCATTATGGTATACCCTGATGTTAAGACTGTAATTGCATACCTGCTTCTGCGACCCTTTTTCAGTCCACCGAAGGATCCTGATCAGATAATGGACGCTGAGCAGTGGACGTTTGATAACTCCACGGGTTGGTTCCCGGGAACTATGAAGCCAGAAAGTCAGCGCTTGAGTCGGTCATCCCATCCTCATCTTAGGCTCGAAGAATGCCTTATTCATATGCCAGAGGTACAACCTGGCGATACAGTCTGGTGGCATTGCGATGTAAGTTGATCCGCATTAATCATCTCCATCCCATTATCTGACAAAGATTACTTCCAGGTTTGTCATGCTGTTGATACTGAGCATCTTGGAAAGAACAACGCGGCAGTAGCCTTCATAGCTGCATGCCCTACAACGTCAGCGAATGAAGCCTACGTCAAAGGACAGCTTCTTGCTACACTAGAGGGACGGCCTTCTGCTGATTACGCCGATGGGAATGACCTGGATGAGAGCACACTGAAAGGATATGTGGGCCTTGATGGTCTGAATGATGAGGCGCGTAAGGCTTTCGGATTCCACCTATTGTAAATATCCGGTATACTCTCGACGTCTCGCAAGATTGTATGTTTTATTCGGTGTGAGAAATAAACTATTCAGACAGGCTAAGCCCATAATAACCTGCCCGTGGTTCCGTGATATTAAATCCTTTCGTGACATTGGACTCTATTCTCAAGATTACTTGCTTGAGTGTAATAATAAAGACCGTAATGCACAGTAATAATATTATTCAGAGACACGTTGTGTTTATAATGAATTGGTCATCACTGCGTGGATGGTGGGGGAGAGTGATGTATGGCTGATCTCATTCTGCCGCCTGTCGCGAAGAGCGTCAGCATAAAAGCAAGCCATAAGCAAACCACTCTCCTCTATATAAGAATCCTACCAACACTTCAATTCCAAGATACAGGACATTTAGCTCAAGATAACCATACAACATGTCTACTGCTATTGTTGTTGGAGCTACAGGTCGGTGATTGTCCCAGAATCATTGCTGCATGTCTCACAGTCGCCATAGGTATTCTGGGCCGAGAAATCGTTCATCGGCTTGGCCAGAACCCACAAAAATGGAGCAAAGTCTACTCCCTCTCGCGATCACAGAAAGAAGAGTTCCCCTCCAATGTTGAGCATAGACACATCGACCTCACTCAGAACGCTGATGAGGTAGCCAAGAACCTGCAGGGTATCACGGCTGAATACGTCTTCTTTGCCGCTTACCTCGAGGAGGCAAACGAACAGAAGAATTGGGATGTCAATGGCGATATGCTACAAGCCTTCCTGGATGCCCTCGTGAAAAGCGGCATTGACAAGAAACTCAAGAGATTCTTACTGGTTACGGGCGCGAAGCAGTATGGTGTCCATCTCGGACCTGTCAAGAATCCTATGCTTGAGTCCGATCCTTGGCAGACTGACCAGTCAACCTTTCCACCCAACTTCTACTACCGTCAGCAGGATATTCTGAAGAACTTTTACGAGCAGTCAAATGGCCGTATCAGCTGGAATGTCACTTACCCCAATGATGTCATTGGCTATGCGCGAGGAAACTTTATGAACCTGGCTACGGCAGTCGGCATTTACGCGGCAACCAGCAAAGAACTTGGTCAGGACCTTATCTTCCCTGGTTCGGAGAGGTTCTACACTGGATTCGACTGTTTCACAAGCGCCGACCTCCATGCAAAGTTTTGTGAATGGGTCGTGCTCGAATCTTCGACTGCCAATGAAGCTTTCAACGTCGTCAATGGTGATGTTGAGAGCTGGCAGAACCTATGGCCTAAAGTCGCAGAACGATTTGGAACCAAGGTCGATGCCGCTCAATTCCAGAAGTCTCACCCGTTGAGCTCATCTACTGATCTAAACCTCATTCCTCCAATTAGCTTGCACGAGGAGAAGTCGGGACTCAAAGGCATCACCAAACTAGGCAGGATGGAGCAGACGATTGATTTGACGAAATGGAGTCAGGAGTCGGAGGTCAAGGAAGCCTGGAAGAAACTCGCTAAGCGAGAGGGCTTGGATGAAAAGGCATTGGAAGGGGCTACGTGGGGATTTCTCGGTTTTGTGCTGGGTAGGAATTATGATCTCGTGATCAGTATGAGTAAAGCGCGAAAGCTTGGTTGGACTGGGTAAGTTGAATACCGTTCAGAAATGCTGAGTCTCGGCTAATATTGAACAAGATATGAGGATAGTTGGGAGAGCCTGAGCAAGGTTTTCGATACCCTCAAAGACGTCAAAGTTCTTCCCTGAGTTTCCAGGTCGGCCTGCCTGTTATCTATAACGAGATGGACCAAAGAATCCCTAGTCTTGAATCCATTCATGTACCAGCTTCAATTATACTTTTCCTCAAGACTATAGCAGCATGCCGAGCTAGTAGGTTATGTGACTCAACAGCGTCTAGCAAGACAAGCCCAGCTTCAATGGCATCGAGATACTCTCGGTTGTCCTTGGAGTTGGTGCTTTGGCATTCCCGCAACAGAAACATGGCAGAAGAGTAAATATGATACGACAGCGCCCTTCAAAATCAGTACCCTGCAAGTAAGCGCATGGGCGGGGTTGTCTTACCACTGCTTTCTAGTTGATGCCGGCTGATCCCAGCTTCGGTTAATCCAAATTAGGCTCATGGCAGACGTGACGCTAACCGTTCGTGCCCAGTGATATTCCTCGGGAGATGACAGCCACTGCTTTTGAAGAACGCGGTTGATGTGCATGCGCAGATGCAGGAGGACGAGAGTCAAGTCGTAGCGTTGCCATTTGATCCACGGTTGGGTACTCTCAAGAGCTTGGATCTCTGCGTCCGTGACCGCATCACTCTCGGGCTGCAAGTGGCTTGGCAGCGAGTCAATAATGCTCGCTAGTCCCTCGTCGGCAGCTTTGACGATGTCGATGGCACTTTTCAACGACTTGACACCATATTTTAGTGATATGCGAAACTTGTATATGACTTGAGATGTTCGAGCCATGAAGATGTGATAGTGAACGGGGTCCACGAGCATATCCTGTGCCTTGCGGTGGGAGACAGAAGGCAGGGGAATGCTAAAGTCAGATTCGTCTATAACTGGGGATCCATGCGTCAAGTTCAACCTGAGGTTGATTAGCATTGGAGCGATATCGATATCTTGAAGTCTTACCATTCGCAGATGACCAGTGTCCACCATAAACGGCGTTCTGCTTCAAGGCCCAGATACCTCCTTTCCTTACGTTTACCATCATCCTGTGCTAAGCGGAGAGCTTGTGCAATCCGGATCGCCGATACTCGGAAGTGATGTCCCATCTCCGAATCCCCACGGTTATTGAAGGCCATGCATAGGACAGCTATTGCTTGTACGCTGAGCACGTTGGGTACTCGCAGGAAGTCTGCCTTGTGGAGACAGAAAATGGCTGCCTCGTACCAATTTTGAGACACTTGTTCTATGGTAACTCCTGGGGAGAGTGGCAGGCTTTGAGCTTCGTCGTCTTCCATCATCAAAAGAGCTGTCTTTACCACTTGTCATTCCCGCCGTCTGGTAAAAGATCTCGATTGAGTATTGCGTAACTTACACTGAGAACGCTAAAGTAGACAGCGAGCCATGACACGTCAGCCTCAGCAAGAGTAAGGCCTACCTCTAAATCTCCTGCGAACTTATCGCATTCGTCCTTGAATTGAGGATATTCCAGAGCATAATGAACCCAAGAATCCCATGTCATATCAAACTCTATCAGCTTCCTGCTGCAGTCTGCGTTGGGTAAAATGACATCCGCCCAGTCTAACACACAAGAAGCGCTAGTGTGAGACTCCAAAGCCAGGCTTTCCCATAGGTCATCAGCAAGCTCGCCAGGAGTATACTCTAGATCATCTAATGAGTTGCTGGATATATGGAATTGCGGTAGTGTACTGCTTTGACGACGCCCTTGCTGCGCCTTTAGTGTAGTAATCTCCTGTCGCAAGCGATCATTTTCTTCCTTAAGCTCCTGATATGTTGGAGTTTCGGAACCGTCTTGCCATCTGTTTTCTGATCAGCTTCAATGACAAAAATAAGATCAGGATGGTTCGCAGACGTGGTCACCTGGCCCCGAATGAGGACCATTTCCCTGACGCATGATTCAGCCTGGCCACGCTTGATGCATCGTGAACAAGGAACAGATTTATCGCATTTGACTTTGCGAGATGAGCATGATAGGCAGCTCCGCGGCGCTCGCTGCGTGGATCGAAGGGCGATTGCATCACTTGAACGATGTTCCATACTGAGTCACACAAGGGTATCACAAAGGTGAGGTGCTGGAGAATGAGAGGGGGCCCTGATCTCAAACTCAACCAAGCTGACCCGATAATCGCCTGAGTTGTGATTGGACGGGTATACGCGGAGGTGACGCTTATCGGAGCTGACCCACGGTATTTGAACTCTCCGATGTAAGTATGTCAACATCAACCTATATTCCTCTCTAATTTCCTTTACTGCGTGAATAAGGTCTTGTGTCAATTCTTCAAGATGCCATCTGTCGTTGTTTTCCGTGGTGCAGCCATTCACTCTCTTGACCTCCAAACTCTGGAGTTTGTCGACGATGCAACTCTCGTCGTCAGCGACGGCGTCATCACCGGATTTTGGAAGAGCCCTGCCGATGTCCCCAAAGATGCATTTCCCTCAGATGCCAAAATCCACACTCTTTCTCATGGCGAATTTCTGATCCCAGGATTTGTCGACACTCATAATCACGCCCCTCAATGGCCGATGCGGGGTCTTGGCCAAGGCCTTCACATCCTCGATTGGCTCGACCAAGTGACGTTTCCCTTCGAAGCGCGCTTCTCCGATCCAGAGTACGCGAGAAAGATGTATGAACATACAGTTCAGGACTTTCTGCGACAGGGAATCACGACTGCTTCGTACTATGGCTCCCGACACGCTAAGGCGACACGCATCCTAGCAGACATATGTCACGCGAAAGGGCAGCGCGCGTTTGTCGGGAAATGTAACATGGACAGAAATGCACCAGATTATCTTCGTGAGCAAGGCGCAGAGGACTCTCTTCGCGAGACCAAGGAGTGCATTGCTCATATTCGTACCTTAAAGCCCGCCGCAGAAGGTGAAGAGGGGTTAGTGAAGCCGGTTGTTACACCAAGATTCGCAATCTGCTGCACTGACGAGCTTCTTCGTGGCCTTGGAGACATGGTAAAGGCAGACGATACTCTGGCCATGCAAACACATTTCAATGAAGCTCAGCAAGAGATCGACTTCACCAAGGAGCTCTTCCCGCAGTTCAAAGGCAGCGAGGCCGATTTGTACGAGAGTTACGGCCTTCTCAACAAGCGCAGCATCCTTGCTCACTGCACCATCATGACCGACTACGAAAAGGAGCGTCTTGGGGCGCTGAACTGTGGTATAGCTCACTGTCCTATTGCCAACATGACAGTCGGCGGTGGTTTCATGGTCGCACCTATCCGTGATTTCCTCCGTCGCGGAATTAAATGTGGTCTTGGTACGGATAGTGGAGGAGGCTGGGCATCTCAGATGTTAGCAGTCATCAGACAAGCGATGATAGCTTCAAATGCCCGAGAGGTGATGTCCAAGGGCGAAGACAAGGCTCTTTCACTCGAGGAAGTATTCTACCTGGCGACAATGGGGGGCGCCAAGGTTTTATGTCTCGAAGACAAGATCGGGAACTTTGAAGTTGGTAAAGAGTTTGATGCTATTTGGGTGGCTACAACAACAGGACTGCAGTCTGCTATGACTCCTAGAGAAGAGGAAGACTCACTGAGGGGGTTGTTTGAGAAGTATGTCATGACGGGCGATGATAGGAATGTAGCACAGGTTTTTGTTAAGGGTCGACGAGTTGCGGGGAGCCGAGAATATAACTAGCTTTGGCAGGCCCCAGAGCCTTCCTCGGGTAAAAGGGGGGTTGGGCGCATATAGTGGCCTGGCAATTAACAACTTTTCAAATCGACTCTGCTTTAACAAGTCATCACTATCGCTTCTACTCTAAGACTGCCTTCAGCTTGATGTTTGTCCTATGTACTATCACGCTAAATGTATGATTTGCAGTCAAGACCGACGGACTGTGGCTGAGAGCTTAAAACAGCAGATAGAATTTTGTAATATTGAGAGTGAAGCACGACTACCGTAGACCTAAGCGTGCTGCCCTCTCACGTTCCGCGTCCAAACATGGTCGGCAAGCCCGACGCGAGTTCTTCTCTTCCCATCCCAATGATATGTTGCACTGTTCTGTCCCTTTGTCAGGGCAAGACTTTTCTTGATGGTGCCACGAGATGAGGTGACCACAGGTTCCCCAATATCGCACCATTATGGTTTTGCACATTTTGTGTCAGATCCAATGATTACAGCTTCTATCGTTGTTAATTCTTCTCATAATATCGATGTGTGCAAACCTTCTTCTCGCGATGTTGGAAAAGCTGAGAAGAGAGATTTCTGCGGAGAGCTTTTTATACGTGGAGTGGCTTTCTGAATCAGGATATATCATCGTTGTATCTAAGTCACAGATCCTCCTATGGACATGGAAACAATGACCCCAAATTCAACGTTTGTGTATCATGCTAATTGTATGGTAGCCTATGTTCAATTTCCCTTACTCTATAGGCGAGTGGTCTTTCTTCTCTCGTCTTCCTCCGCCTGCCTTTTGGCTTCTTCACAGGGGGAACAGTCTGTGTCAGCCGATCTCCTCGGATTCAGTTCGATGCTAGCACAGCCTCCACTGTCCTTGTTATCACAGTCTAGAGTCTGGACCTCATGGGTGATTTCATGGCCGCATTTGCCGATAACATGTGTGACGATGGTGATGCACATGGCGTGGTTGTTTGCAATTGTAGCATTCAAGTGATTGTTTAATTTCGCGCGTCAAGCCAGTGTATGACAACTTTGGTTGAGTTTATAGCTAGATAGATAGCCATATCCAAGCATACAAATATATAGATATTATAGGTCACTGAATCACAGAAAATGGAGACTGGTGAGCTTACACAAGACAATGTTTGACAAAAGGACGGACTGCAAGATGGATCTTGATTGGTCAAACACCGAGGTGAGCACTGACTAAGGTCGTCCATATCTGGTTAGCCTCTACTGAGCTCGATTAAGTTCACTCGGGTTATCATCAATCCCCGCTTCTCGGCAGATTTCATCCCTTTTGCTTCATCAACAAAACCTCTTCATCACGAAAAGGACAGCAAATATGGAAGGACAACGGCAGCTGGATCGGCTACCGCCAGAGATATTCTCGCTAATTCTACGCAAGCTCGAGCCACGCCAAATCAAGCCTCTTATGCAGACGAGTAAGACCATTAACGCAATGGCCAAGCCAATGTTTTACAGGAGAATAATATTCTCCAGGGACAGACACTTCAGAAGGTTTTTGAGAGTCGCGAAAGGAGATCCCAGGATCCTTAACATGATCCGTCACTTGGATGTCAAAAACGTTGATGCTCGATATTTCTGGCTGCTCCTCTGCCTTGACCTTCGCAACATCGAGAGCGCCACTCTGAGTAATGGGGAGACCATGATCTTTGGAGCCCGTGACGGCCTCGCTGATTTTGAAAACATGGCCTCGCTTCTGGCCGGACGTATAACTCCCAAACCTAGACTGAAGACGGGTAATTTTGTCAATAATCACAAGAATGATAGGGGCTAATAGTGCATATAGTATCTTATGATATCAGGGGCCCTGACCCGCGAATTTTGTCGTTGGATGAGATTAAACTATTCCGCTATCCCAGCCTTACATCTCTGCGCCTCCATAACGTCACACTCGATCGTTATGCCCCTGATCTAGTTCAGCCATTTCCGTTGGAGAATCTAGAGTCCCTCCACCTAGAAGTTTACAACTATTCAGATAAAATTCTGGAAAGGCTCTTGCGAAATGCAAAGAAACTCAAGCGCTTCGAGTTTCACCACCCTATGGAGGAACTCGATCGAGATACACCAAACTTTCCACGACTTCTAAGACCGTGCCAGGAGAGTATCAAGATCATAGAGCTTTACTGGGACTGTCACCGACCGGCCTTCGAAAACAAGCCCATGAAATTTGCCAATTTCACATCTCTTCAATATATCGCCGCCCCACCAAGAGTTCTGTTTGGGGCTTATCCCTACGAACGCGATATTGAGTGGTTGCCCAGGCTCAGAGAGCACCTGCCGCCAAGCTTGAAGGTGCTGTTCTTGCAAGAGATTGAAATATATGAAAGGACCCCGCTATTGGCCCCAGGTCAAGAACTTACTGATGACTATGACCCATGGTGGTATTTGATGCCTGCCGATTACGATATGGTCAAAACTCTCCTCGACTATGAGGCAATGTTTCCAGCGCTTTCTCTTATCGCGTGGACATCGCCAGTTGACACACAACCGCCGTGGCGACTCGACGAACCTGCTGGCAAAATCGGTATCGAACTTAAGTGCGCAAAGACGAGGATACAGTTGGAACCAGACGAAGAGTGGCTTGATGAGCTGGAAAGAAACCCTGCGACTGTGTACTCAGATACTGGTTCAGAGTGTTCAGAGGCTGGTTCGGAGTATTCAGAGGCTGGTTCGGAGGAGGCTTCGGAGGAGGCTTCGGAGACGGGTCAGGATGAGACTTCAGAGGAAAAGCCCTAAAGCAAGGTGAATACATTGTCCATTGTTATGACTTCTTTCGTGCTCAGTGCATATGTTTCACAGCATTCCAGTTACAGTATATATATCTTAATATGCCATTGTCATTAAAGCTTCTATTTTCATTACTTGGTATCAACATTAAAGTCTTATCTATGAGCATCTATGCTTCTTTGTACCGTTCTCGTATAGTCCTTTTCCGCACTGCGTAATGAAGGGTTAGAGCTCGCGGTTGTATCTGGGTATCTTGGGTCTCTCTCCGCCGAGTCATCAACTTCGACCACTACTGATGTCACTGTATCCATCTGAATAGCCGGTCCTCTCAGAGACTCTTGGCTGATGGTGCGTGTCATTCCCTTTCTGCTTCTGTTCTCTGAGCCGCTTGCCCTAACAGGCCACGACCACCATCCTCCAGCGACGTTCTCGTCTGCTTGTTGGCCGCCTTGGATCGAGATGGTGTTACCGAACCGACGAGTAGGTGTTTTGAGGAAGGCGAAGGTGCTCAGTCCAACATCGTCTGACGAAATATCATACTTTGAGGCGAAGACGATGGTGTTCCTGGTTGTGCCAAACAGCAGGCAATCGAAGGAACCGTTAGATGCGATCATGGCACCCGCGAAGCAGAAGTATCCGTTTGGTACTTTCGCGCCAGCCATCGTCGCAATACGGCCAGCCGCAAGAGGAAGGGTACACATGACATAGATGACGGGGTAGATCAGGAAGGCAGGGTTGCGGCTGAGTTGTAGTTGCATGGTATCGGCCTGGCTTGGTGATCCCGACGACTCATATCGGGCTTGACGACGAAGATGGAAGAAGATGATGAGGTACAAGACAGATGTTGTACCGAGGCCGAGGAAGATGTAGAGATAATGTGTGAAGAGTCGAAGGTTCTCGTACTTTCGGTTCATCCAGCACTGCATAATGTTAGAGGGCTGCCGACAGTCACTGGGTTATATGGTACTTACCCAACTTCCAGCGCGGACAAAAAACCCTCCAAACTCGGCCCCATTACGAGTCGCGGCAATTGGAATGAGGGAGATGGCGTAGACAAAGATCCAGATAGCGATAATCATCGAGTACAGCACTTTCTGGGGTGTCTGCCGTCGCTTGACAACGGCTAGAAAGGTATGAATCGCGATTGCAGTGATGAACATGGACGAGGCCAAGTCACCAAGCGACACGAAGAGTCCTTGTGTATAACAAGACGCTGTTCCAACCATGATCGCATTGTTTCGGAGCCACGCCGCGTTGAGAAGGAAGGCGACTCCTTGGTGCATGTCGGCGAGTAGTAGATTGATGATAAGGACGAGGAACTGATTCGGGCGTCGAGGCGCGGTAGGAACATTTCCATCTGCCTTCTCGCTGGCGTCTTGATCGTTCTCTGCAAATATCCCATCAATACCCAGCGTAAAGTCGATCGCCCTCTGAATCGGTCCAGTCGTATGTTGAAAGTGCCCTGAAGGCTGCGACTTGATGAACAAGCTCCATGTCGTAAGCTTGTACACCAAATAAAAGAACAAGGTACTCGCAGAAAAGAACGAAATGAAAGCGAGGACCGTAACGGCAGTCAATCCGTGTCGAAGATCGTCATTCAAAGGGTCCAACGTCCGCCCTTCGACAGGAAGATCGCCCCACGCCATTATGATTGTTTTAAACAAGAGAATCTGTCGAATCTCAGGAACGAGATGCGAACTGCAGATGAGAAATGACAGCCCCCCACGGCTATTAAGAGGGAAAAGACCCTGAATGGGCCAAGAATGTAAAGGACTTGTCGCCCAGAGCCTAGAGGCACAGATCCACGATGTGACATCGCTTCGCAGCTGAACGCCCGTTCTGTATTAACGCTTCAAGGGAATCCTGGCATTTTTTCAGCACTAGAGTTCTCGGCCGACTTTTTTCGCGCCGAGACTAGGCCAACCTAGTCGTTTCTCACGGATGTGGCTTTTTCCGCTGCAGATTCGTGAGAGGAAAAACGTGGAAGTCATTTGGCTATTCTACGGGTCAGTACGTAAGTGAGATCCATTCTTGACATCTTGTCAGGTGGAGCGTTATCCATCGCCCTTGAAGATAGTGGGGATAAAGGGTCGTGTCTCAGGTTGATGAAGAAAAGGAAAAGTCAAAAGAAATATGCTTAGAAAATGGGTCTTGACCGACCCAAAGATCGACTCGCTTGCTACGGCACGATTGCACATCAATAGTGGATGAAAATACAACTCTCCAGTTGACTTCAAGACTCAACTCTATTTCTCTCACCTCAAACACGAGCCTCGGTACAAAATTCATCGTCCTTCTGTTCCTGACATGGCGTAGGCAAGTTAGGATCGGCGCACGCGATGTGGCGTCGAGCGAGTCAGTGTTTAGTGCTCAAACGTTCCTCGCTAGAACATTCTTGGTAAAACGCTCAGACATAGCGGCCATCCCTTGTGTCTTAGCGCACCAAGCCCTGGCGTTTCGGCAGTTTTGGTCATAGCGAACGACATTTTTCACATTTCATGCGTTGAGACGGTCTCGACCGAGCGCGGTCTTTGAGTTTTTGTTAGTATCGGGACTGAATCACGATTGGCAAATGAGGCTGAGTGAGTGAATCGCGCCATGTTGCACTGCTCTGGGCCGTGCTGCTGCAGAAGATGAAACAATACTAATTTTACATGCTTTGGACCTAAAATTGGCTGCTATTGAGTTTGAACTCAGGCCGTGTAAACAAAGCAAGTCTTCATCTCGATCAGTTGCATATCTGCCACCGTAATATT
Organism: Fusarium subglutinans; assembly: GCF_013396075.1. NCBI lineage: Eukaryota > Fungi > Ascomycota > Sordariomycetes > Hypocreales > Nectriaceae > Fusarium > Fusarium subglutinans. The sequence continues at coordinate 132,843 of NW_023502072.1, read as the reverse complement.
TAATGTTATTTGCCGGGCATAACTCAGCGCTCAGCCCTACTTCACCCATGATCCATGACCGCACATTGTAACTATTCAGGCCGCAGCGCCGAATCGCTTTCTAAACTGTCTTCTCAGCGAATTGTCTCTCGACTTCCTCCGCAAACTTCCCAATGCTATCAAATCTCCATTCAAACGCTACATCTTCTTTCAATCTCTCATAGTCACCTCCAACACCTGTTCCCTCTTTCTTTTCGCCGCCACGAGATATCCAAACACTTCTAAGTCCGAACCGTTTGGCCGGGACGTGATCGGCGGTCAAACTTCTCGCTACGTGTAATAATTCCCCGCGATCCTTGTCGACGCTCAGATCGCTTTTGAGATGATCAAACAAATAATCAAAGTTTGCCTTGGCTGGTTTATAACTGCCGATGTCTTCGGCAGTGTAGACCTTGTCGAATTCAGCGGGCTGTAGGTATTTTAAAGTTGAAGCCGCGTTGTCCTTGTCCATATTGGTTAGAATGATGAGCTTGTAGTGTTTCTTTAAGATTTGTAGGCCCGGAATCGTGTCGGGAAAGGGGAGCCAAGTCCCAGGTAGGGACTCCAGGTGGTTCATTTCTTCTTCGGGTACAGAAATATTGAGCTCATTCGCGAGACTTTTGAACGATCGCGAAACAATGTTGCCGTAGCGTAGGGTAGGCTGCCCCTCTTCGATGACTTGGGTAAGCTCATGAAAACGCTGGATCAATAAGACGGGATTCTTTTTATAGTCGCTCTCGGAAGGAAGACGACTAATGATAGGCTGTAAGCCACGAATCATTCCGGACTCTTGGTCTATCAAAGTGCCATAGCAGTCAAATGACAGAGCCTTGAACGTTGTAAGATCGGGATAAGACATCTTGAGAGCGGTAGGCTGAGAAGCAAATAATGATCTGATATGAGTGAGTTTTGGGCAAATGTATCTATTCTGATATCTAATGGGTAGGAGAGTGGGCAAGAGACTAAGTTTTAGTGAGATGATTGATTAGTATTGATCAAGTTTATATACTCGATTTGCAAGGGCGTCGTTGACGAGATTACGATTTCCTTCTGACCTCTGACGTCAAGGCCGAATCCTTCTGCTGAGGCGGCGAATTCTACCCGAGCAGTGTTTTAGTTTATCGAGTTTTGTAATAATACTGTTGAAAAAACACAATCATCATCGGCTTCCAGTCTCAGATACTACATTCATGAATTAGGCCACTGTAGTAGAAGTATTTCATTAATTATTATATATCGATAAGCGCCGAGCGTTTATTTGTTAAACAAACCAGAAACCAATAGTCTATGAAGCAAAGCAAAAAAACAAACTCGAAAAGAGGTAGTCAGATTGTTGAATGTTCAGCTACCGGACAGCTTGGCAACCGCTGGTGCCTTGCGGATCCAGTCTGGCAGGCCACTCTCAGCAGAATCAACAAGCCATCTGGTCAGCAGACTCCTTGGAATAGAATAGGTATAACCTTTCTGTCCAACATATCCCACGAAAACCTTTCCATCTTCCCTATCTTTCATCCAGCTTTCCTTATCAGGTTCTCCAGGGATGGCCGAGATACGGAATTGGGTCCAATCGAGGTCTTTGGCCTCGTTCTCGAATGTTTTTCCGATAGTGGTGATGGCACGATAAGCGTTGGAAAATGCGGTGCGGACCATGAAGTTTATTGATGGTTGGAGGATAGTAAATGCATCTTCTTTCCGGGTGATGGTGAGCGTTCCCATTGCAAAGATTCGCTTAACGCCATGTCGGCGCATCGCTGGAAAGAGGGAGTCCTTGTAGAAGTCGGGGATAGCGTTTGGGGGTGAGGTGCGATCGGTGATGAGAGGTCCAAGGAGCGAAATGACAACATTGACCTTAGCCACGGCTGTGTCGAGAGCTGCCTTGTCGGTCAGATCTCCTTTGACGGTCTGGGGAGGTTAGCGATTTCCTTCACTCATGAATGCTAGAATACGTAGAACTTACCTCAAGCAATGGATCGGAGGACAAGTCGCTAGGGATCTTCTGGGGGCTTCGTGCATATGCTACCACCTTGTTTTTGCGATACAGTAGCTCGCGAAGCAGACAAATGCCCGCAGGTCCGGTACCACCGAGCACGAGGACAGTTAGCGGAGCCATATTAGATTGATGTGTGAGTCGTTGGAAGATTGCTGAGTGAAGAACAAAAAGTACATAATTCTATTGATATGGGTTATATATATACAATTATCGCTCTACATTCCTAACGTCAGCATCGGATGCAAAAAGTATCCGTGTAGGGACCACCTAAATTTGCGCGCGGAGATTGATCGTGTTCTGCGAACTAAATCCAATTCCGGACGCAAACTGACCAATCTCAACGACTCAGATGTGCTAAGCTTGCCCTTTCGGGTTTAGCATGCCCAAGAGTTTCCGCGCGGAGAGTTCAATTTTCGAATCGCCCGCAACATCTCTCGCATAATCATAATTACAAACGATGAGAAATAACGGAAGCTGTTGGATCTGTCGCGTGCGCCACAAGAAATGTGACGAGACCCATCCGACTTGTGAAAACTGTGCGGCGCTCGGCTTAGCGTGCCATTTCAGCGATGATAAGCCAGAATGGATGGACAATGGCAAGCGACAGCGTCAGATGAGCCAGCGCTTGAAGGCTCAGGTGAAACGTAATGCTAGATACAGAAGAGGAAGGTATATGATTCAAAAGATTACTCATCAAATCGACAATGGGCCAACTCAAGCTGGATCATCTGTTTCACCCCTAGTCCCTACTCCAGGCTCAACATCACCTGGCATCACTGGCTCCGAGTCGGTGGACGACACGACACCGGCGTCTTGGCCCAGCAATATTGACAGTGACATCTCAATATATACAGACAGCGGCTTGCACAAGGTACGCAATACAGTCGACCTACCACTACGTGAGAATCCCCAGCACTTCCTCTTTGGACATACTTTTCGCGAAACGCTAAACGTCAACCTCGATGGCGAGGAGGATCTCCGTTTCCTCATGACCTACAAGGACTACGTATTTCCACTTCTTCACCCATTCTATCACACTTCGTTCTTTGAAGGCGGGCATACCTGGCTTCTGGTTGCTGCCTTCAGAAACCCCGAGTCAAGACAGTTGATCGTGAGCCTTGTCACGTACTTCTTCTCAGTCGTACCTCTGGTTCCTGGCGCCGGAAATACCTCATGTTCGGCCTTTACCTGGGAACAGGTTCAAAGGAAATCGGAGCAAGCTTTCAAGGGAATGCAGCATAGGGTTGAGATGCTTGGCGTCGCCGCGAATCTATGGGAGAGAACGCATCTCTTTGGAGACATCATGCTATTACTCGAGTTCGAAACCATGACTCAGTACTCCCAAGCATGGAGACCTCATTTAGATGCTGCGTTGATACTCTTTAAGCAAATCCTCGACTCGCCAGAAATAAGGCATGTTGTGTGGCGTTTAACCTTTGATCCAATGGACATGTCGGCGCAGGAGGCGAGCAAAATTGATGGCTCGGGCATCAACTTGTTTTCTTCTACACAAGTGGCTTTGCGCTTTTTCGCTGCCAAGATCATTCTCGCCGACATCATATCTAGTAGTGTACTTGAGCAAGTACCACGTCTCAACGACTATTACGAAAAGTTGATATCAGGTCAAGTTGACGACAATCTGAGCATGAAAGATGTGACTGGGTGTGAGAACTGGGTTTTTCTCAACATTGCAGACACAGTGGCCCTCGACGCCTGGAAGAAAGAGACAAAAAGGAAGGGGAACTTCTCCTTCATGAATTTAGTCCAAAGGGCAGGCAAGATTGTCGAAAAGCTTGATCAGGGCCTGGCTATACTGAACGATGAAGAGAGTCGAGCGCAAAACGCTCCTCATCAGCGACGCGAGGTTTTCGCAGAGTACACTCTGCTACGAACCATGCGTCCTCCGCCCGACGCTTATTATGCCATTACTCGGATATGGGCCACCGCTGCCAGACTTTATCTCATCGTTGTACTCTCCGGTTGGAGCACCGAAACCAACGAAGTTATTGAGCTCGTGTCTAGTAACCTCAAGTTACTAAAAGACTTGAGTAAACCGAGCTGGCTGATGACCTTGGCCTGGCCCTTCTGCGTTACAGGCTGCTTGGTGTCCGAAAGTCAGGAATCGGTAGTGGAGAGCATCTTTGACAGAACGAAGCCACTGAGTAACGTAGGCGGATTGACTGAGGCTATGAAGATCGTTCGAGAGACGTGGAAACGGCGAGGGTCGTTGAACCACGAGTGGGACATGGCGGCTTGCTTTAAGAGTTTGGATGATATTCCGTTGCTCGTTTGAGAGGTCGAAGATACTTTGCATTGTTGAGGTCCGTCAGGGGGGACTAAGGCCGAGATAAGGATTGACAGACTGGAGTGAGAATAATGTCGGATATTATTGCTGAGATAACAAATAGGTCTACAAGCAACCCACCCGCCCATAGCTTAAAGTTATTAATAGCAATACTCACCTTAAGAGTCCGCCCATCCTTCATCGTGCCGACTGGCAGGCTTGTGTTTTGGAGACTCGGGTTTACCTGTTAGAAATTGTCAAAGTTAGCAAACAACGCTGTGAGAGACTCAAACAAGATACAATAAAAAACCTCAAATGTCAGGCGATGTCGGTTCAATGGGTCCTCAAAGACGCAGTATTCCATGCGAGTAACCTCAGTTCGGCAAAATATTATACATCATATAGAGTGGAGCGGAAGAGAAATAGGATGTACTGTACCTTTTATGAATGATATTCTTGACTGATGACTGGTCTTTTCGGATCTGAGCTACGAGACTTTTGTTGAAGTTTATATGCTACGTCTTGTATCATTATGTACCTCACTTCATCGCTTTTTCAGCTTCCACTTCACGGTACAATAACAGCTTGGTGCTCACGATGAATCATTTTGCATAGTTTGGTAGATATTTACGTCACGCCGAGACGAAAGGAGTTCGGCGTGAGAATATCCCCTGTTACAGATGCTGCAGAGTAGCGGCTCGGGCTCGATGAAGTGCCCGTCGGAAGGATGAAGGGCCTCACTTGAAGTCCGCCGTTTCTCAACCCACCATGTCAGCAATCGGCCGAGTTGGACGCTTCAATTCACTTATGCACACCGGACACATCGAGACACATACAATGAGAAACGGGCACGAGCGATGCAATTATTGTGTAGTAAGGTCTACAAAGATCTTCTGAAGCTAGATACCTAATGCTTGATGGAATGCCTTGGTCAGTACACAGCACAACTTCCTGACTGATATTGAGTCTCTTTTACATCTCAGTCAACGTCCTGAAAGCCACACTAACTTGTGCAGATTAAGCTGCCCAACAGCGAGTGTTGCATCAATCAAGATACACAGATAATGACCCCAACTTTCGACATGGGATACTCGGAATTAGACATCCTCGATACAGGATGATACAAAATGACTCATGGTGATTCTCCCGATTTGGAAATCTTGAGCTGGGGACGGCTGGCGCTGATTGGATCGCGGGCAAATTGATCCTCATTGAGAGTGAATAAAGGTCATGAAATATAGAATATAAATTTACACTAAAGACAAACAATCAAGGCCTTTAAGTTTAATCTTCAAAATCTTCAAGGTTCGGATTTCCGGCGTTATATGCTTGTTTTTTTGTATATTAACTAGACCTCCAATGAGGCTCACCATGACCAGCGTATCCGGGGTACTTTCACCGATGAACTTCCTGATGCCCATGCTTGCAATTCTTCTAACATTCGTTACGCAAAGCTCAGAATGATTAGGGGTACCTTTCACCTATGTCCATATGCTGAATGGAGTGCAATATCTAGCCTGCGCATCTAGAGTTATGCAGGTATGCTTAATTCACACGATAGGTCGGGGAAAGACGAGAACCGGCAGATCAGGTTGTGTTCGGCAAATGTCAACTGCCGATCGGCATTGATGGAGCGTCGAGGTTGGCCAGCTGCCAACTCGTTATCCAAATGAAGTGAAATACAACGCTGATCTCATTTCAGAATTAATAAATCGTCGATTAAACATAGCTTGGTATCATGCCCCGTATTAATTGATGAGTCCCTTCTGGGTTCTGGGGATAAATGTCCCCGGACCTAAAATTCCGGCCGCATCATGTCCTGCTCCGCAATTCATGTGGTGTCATTTTGATCCCAGCGATTCCGCCGATCCACCGAAAAAACACGAATAACCTTTGTACCCTCGGAATGCATCATTACAACTTCCTCCATAACCGGGTCGATTTTCGTACAGTAACTGTGGTCGGCCCTAGGGTAACGCGCGTTGCGTTTCGGTGCCCGTGCTTGACCCTGAGTTCAATCGTGGTAGCGAAAGAACACAACTGCTTGGCATGAAGGCCAGGTCGGACGACAATTGCGCGTTGGGTGATTCAAGAAGGACTGCAATTTGGTTCCTTGTATGCTCCGATAAAGAAAGCGAATATGTTTCTTTGGTCGCCGACAATGACGGCTCAGAGGGAGAAGTGGGTTCATTAACGAATGGCATTTTGGTAGGTTATCAGGCGGTTTGTAAAACAGATCGGCGATGGAGGACTACCTCGAGTAATTTGAGCGAATGCGCCGCATTTATAACTGGTGTACTGTGTTTATATCACCTGTCACGGGGTGTTGGGTGAAGCTCCGCAGTCTTTGATCCAGAAAATGGACACTCTAGACAGTGTATGTAAAGTCTGCGTATGCGGGGTCTATCTGCCCACGTTGCATCCGGACCCTTCGGCATTTCAACGCTACTGACCGCCCTACGTAATGAAATACAGGGTCCAAGAGACATCCTGTTTTAAATCCCAACGTGTGACTCTCTCATGTTCCTTTTCTTGCTGCTTTCTCTTCTCTTTTTGGTCTAACTAATTAAACCTGTTTGATTTATGCCTAGGCAATCATCTTTGGTAGTCCAATGAACGTGGCGCTACAGACTTGAGCTCGGACAAGACTCTAAGCGAGGCCTTGATTTACAGTGGGTTATCCAGCCCCCAGCTGATGCTTTGGGGTCGCTGTCACGGCATCTGGACAATTGCACTGGATCATCGCCGAAGCGTCGCAGTTGATTCATACCCGTAGCCCTTCTTTGTGCTTCCTGTCCACCAATCTCAACGTAAATCTCTAATCAGTTCGTGAAGGGAGGATAAGCACTGTACGCAATAAAACTTGCATTGGCATGTGACTGATGGTTGCAACCCATAGCCTTTTGACACATGAAGCCCCCAAAGACCCTTCGAGAACGGTCCGCCACCCTTAGTAAAACGCAGGGTTCAATATGCATCTCTGGCACGAGACAGCCTACAACACGTCATAGCAGGACTAACCATCACTTTCGGGGAGTGGTTTTAAGGGCTTCTCTGGTCCCCAGGAATGAGCGATACTACCAATACTGAGAATAAAACACATTACATCATTTTTACTGCCAACCAAGTATTAGCCCTCGGAACTTTGTACTGGAACCAGACCAAACAAACCGAGATGGATACAGATAAGAACAAGCGCCTCCTGAATCGATATGGGATCCTCCCAAAGCGAGGCAACCTCCTCAATCACCAATTAGAGGTTCGCATGAACCATCTTGGGCTTAACATACGCCAAGCTGACAGTTTTGGTGCAAGGGAAGAAAATATTTCGACTCGGGAGACTTTGCTCTTAACCAAGCTCATCGGTCATCTAACATTGGCAACGTCACAACAGGTCGCGAACATCCAATCCGTCAAGACATATCAGAGCCTTCTAGTTCCGTCCCGAGTTCCAGCAACATTGATGATAACACGACCCAACAGTCATCAACAAGACGAAGAAGCCCGGAAGTTAAGTTTCATGCTCAAACTCACCTTCATCAAGAGATGGAAAGCCCACCCGAGATTGAGGATCATGGGACAGAAGAGAGAAATAACGGGTAGGTGACTGTTGATATGGTATGCGTTTAAGAAACATGACTCAATTTGTGAACTTTGAGGTCTTGTCGTGCAGATGGAAAGTGGATATTCACCCTGAGCCTGTTGAAACCTATGTCTCCATGGCTGTCTATGTAATTATAGCTTAAGAAAGCTCTCTTAAAACATCAACATCGAACCTCGCTCTCCTCTGACTTCTTGCTCTGCATTAGGATCGTCTTGATACTATCAGAAGAAGCGTAATTGGTTTAGTGGTAAAATTCTCCGTTGCCATTCGTGCAGCGTCGGGGAGCCCAGGGTTCGATTCCCTGATTACGCATTGATAGAGCTGAAGCTCAAGATGTCTTTTTGCGGTTGTATTATTCTATATATTTGTGAGTTTTGCCATGTTCCAGCCCAGCGGCAGAAGCTACATTGAGGTATAGACGGAGCCGAAGCAGGAGCTCGAGACTTTGCTTGGTCACGTGGCAATACAGATGAAATGTTTCCAATTCTAGTAACTCAGTCCACTTCTGGCACAGTATCTGCGTACAGTTGAGGTGGAGGTAAAGTTACTGGGACATTATAGTTGAGAACTCATAGTCAGAGTGTTGTACTTTTTTATTGTTTCTTTTCTTTCTATACTCACTGCTGTGAGATGTCTACTTTGCTCCACCAAAACTCAGACTGCTTACGAGCCCAATCATCTTCCGTAAATACAGCAGTCTTGCCAGCATCTCCTCCTATCAATTCCTCATTCCCTTCGCCGAATCTCAACACTTTGGGGCTCTTGGGATCATATGTCTCCCATTTGGGTCTCTGGGGGTACTCTCCCGGTACGGCATTGGGATCACCTCTGGTGATGAAGCTGGTAACGTAATGGTTCAATGTCTTGGCAAAGTCCTTTTGTGTTTCGGAGACACCGATAACTTTAGGATCGCAGACTTCGTAGCGCATATTATCGGCGTGTTGAGCACCGTTGTTGACCGTACTGACGGCGGCCCAGTGGTAAAGGTAGACGGGAACTGATGGGGAGGCGAGCTCGGCTGTCTGGCGTGCGGGAGCGACATAAGCATAGTGGGCATAAGCAGCCTCGATGCGCTTATACTGTGAGCCCATATCCTTGCGTGTCTCCTTGTACTCAGAATCCTCAAACTTGGCTGGATCTCGGTAGAGCTCCTCAATAGTGTCCAAATCCTCGGAGGTAAGCAGTGGCAGCAACTCAGCCCAGAAATGTCGAAACTGGGAAGACTCCGACATTTGCTTGTTCACATAAAGCGAACCTTCGTTCGTTGTGAAGCCAGTCATTATAGGCACCTTATGCCACTTGCCCGACTTCCATGTCTCAAGAGGCGGTCGCGCGATGACTTCACCGTCAATGACAGGTTGGAAAGCCCAGCGAAGGGAGGGGTTGTACTTGTCAAATGTGGCTGTTTGCGCATCTGTGATGACCTTCTCGGGCTGTTGGCGCAGATAAGGAAAGATTTCATTCTCTGGGAGATCTTCAGGAACGCCGACTGCGTGTAGGAAGTCCTTGAACTGGGCTTCATGAATCGGCGCGTTGTAAGGTCTCACAGCTCGTGATGTAGGCGCTCCAGACTCAATAATGGCTTTATGAAAGAGAGGGGCAACGCCATCCTTGTAGTGCATGATATGATGACCGATCTAGTTGAAGTTAGTGGACTGTATGCCTAGGTTGCCGCTGGAACTTACAGAATGAGCACCGGCAGACAGACCAAACAACGTGACATTACTCGGGTCACCACCGAAGGCTGCGATGTTTTCTTGCACCCACTCCATCATGAGGATCTGATCTTTCAGTCCAAGGTTCAGAACGCCCTCCTTAGCACTCAGACTCGAAGGCAAAAATCCCAAAGCTCCAATTCGATATTGAAACGTCACAGCAACAAACGCCTCGGGTGCATTCGCTACCATCGACGCTGTCTTGTGCATATGCGCCGAACCTCTATTAAAGGCGCCTCCATGTATGTATAATGCGACTGGCAGTTTTGCATGTTTGTCCGCTGACTTGCGAAAGATATTCGCCGTCAAACAATCCTCACTTTGTTCAAGGGTTGGTCCTACCAACAGTCCCTTGCCTGGAGCTGCCGGGCCATATTCAGATGCATCGATGACTTTGTCAGGCGAAGCTGGGACTTTGACGGGGAGGCGGAAACGGAGATCTCCTGTTGGGGGTAAAGCGTAGGGAACGCCCATCCAACCATCTACAGGTTGGGGTAGGCTGTCATTCAGCTTGACGCCGACAAGCTTGCCCTGGGGCAGGGAGATGGTTGGAGTGTCTGGAGAAATTTGGCTACCCATTTTGACTTAATTTGCTATTGTCACAAATAAGCGCTCGTAAGAATACAATGGTTAAATACAATCAAGACTCTACACTGACGAAACCCAACGTTGGAGTAGCGCCATCAATATGAGGGGCATATTCTCGGCGTCCAAAAACCGCTCCGCTGTCCACGGCTCCGTTCCGACAACGGCTTCAACAACAAAATCACCGGAGATAAGTGCCATCTGCGCCCTATCTTTCCAATCTGAGAAATAAAACACGCGAATCTCCCTGTTGAGATCGGGGAACTTCCCTGCCCCGCGATTTCGCTTGCTGAATATGGACCCGATCGTGGCCGGTGTTAGATCTAAGGACCGAGTATCGGAGGTTGATAGCGGCCAACTGAAACTAGGCCTAAACCCCGCAAACTTGGGTGACTTTGGTGAGGTAGTCATTGGCGAGAATGCCGTTTGCGCTGTCTTGACTCAGGAACTGCGGCTTCATTGGGATGAGATCTGCATGATAGACTGATAGGGTTAATTCGCTTGGATGATACGAGAATTATGTACCCCGGATGATTGTCTATCGCTGTTTGACTGAAGGAAAGGCTATATGGGTCTTTGATCTCCCCATCATCATGAATCTCAAAATGTTCTCACGAAGCGAGATACCTACCTAACCTCTCATATTCAGTTGGGGTGTCGAGAGCCACTGGTCTAAAGATCTCCTAAGTTATCCTAAATTTACCTAAATCTTTCGTCGCTTAGGACAAAGGCCCTAAATCTCTTGCCTTCCCTAAAGATGTCACCAACAACTGGGCCGTTGCCCGACAACAAGAAGCTCGCCGAAGAGCAAATCGCCATGAAAAAGCTCGACTCAATCACACCGGGCGAAATCGTCGAGCTTGACGCTACAGAAACCTTTCTTCGTCATCATAACTTCACAAACGAATACATCGGCGAATTATTGACCGATACGGAGCTCAACAAGAAGCTCATCCGAAAAGTTGACATGACCCTGCTAACGCTAAAAAGCTTGGTGGTATTCTTACCTATGGCATTGGCCAGATCAAGAACTTTCCCGTCTGGAAGGCTGTGTTCATGACCTGTGGAGGCATGATGGTCGTCTGGGGCTTCGTTCTACTGTTCTTCCTCCCCGATAGCATTATGTCAGCTCGCCATTTCACCCTCGAAGAATGGGCCCTTCTCATCGGCCGTGGCCGTCTCGCTCGAACTGGTGTCCTGAACAAGACCATCAAGTGGAACCAGATCCGGGAGGCGTTCATCGACCCTCAAGTCTGGCTTCTTGTCTTGTTCATGCTCCTCAACGAAACTATCAATGGAGGCATCGCCAACTTCGGCAAGCTCATCATCAAGGGCGTTGTCAAGGATCCTCTTGAGACAGTCGCTCTTGGTATTCCCATGGGCGCATTCCAAGTCATGTACATTCTATCGGGCACCTTCCTGGCTTCGCGCGTGAAGAACTGCCGCACCATTATCATGGTTGTCTACCTTATCCCCACCATCATTGGAGTTTGTCTACTCTGGAAGCTTGATCGTGAAAATCACAAGATCGGTGTGCTTTTTGGTTATTACATTATCGGTGCCTTTGTTTGTTCCTTGGTCCTCGCGATGCAGATGCCCGCTAGCAATCTCGGCGGCTACACCAAGCGTATCACTGCTTCTGCAATGGTATTTATCGCCTACTGTATCGGGAACATCATCGGGCCCCACGCTTTCTTGGGCTCGGAGGCCCCTTTGTATCAATCCGGATGCATTACGATTCTCAGCTGCTTGGTTGCTCTAAGTTCTGTCTGCTGATTTAAGCTCTCAGCCACAAGCCGCAACTGTAAATAACACATCTAGCTAACAACTTAGACATTATACCATAATGACTAACCACGGTTGCTCAGATGGTTGTCGCGATTATGCTTCGAGTACTCTTGTCCAGACGAAATGCACGACGAGATGCCGCGGCTGCGGCTGTTGGGACGAATAATGAGGATGCCTCTGAAGTGGATGGAGCTGACTTGACAGATTTCGAGGTGAGTTTCTTGACATTCATATTGGCTTTGTGACGATACGCTAACGCAAGAGTAGAACCCTCACTTCCGCTACGTGCTGTAGGCTGATAATATTTCGACGCGATACAGAGACAAACATTGCCAGTTTGAACGAATTGCATAAGTAGTTAAAAATGCATTTTCTAAAAGCCATATGCAGGTGATAAGGCTTCCTCCAAAAATAATGTTATGATCAAGTGACCTGGTCTAAAGAGCCACCAAGATACACTAAAGTTACCTAAATATGTTCATCATTTAGGACAACGGTCCTAAGTTTCCATCCCTTTTCTAGGCAGTGCCGCCAATACGCTTTCCCATGATATGACCCCAAAGACATTCTCTTACCTAGAATCATCTTTCGTCCCTGGTGTTACAGTGTTATTACAAGCTCCTGTCCAAGTCCCCGTCCTCGTCCGCTACCGTGATAACGGTCCAGGCCACGGAAATATGACTTCGTAAGTTGGAGCACCGACGAAGAAGCATAAACCAACAACCCACTCCTTAGTATACAAAAGCAGTGGTCCGTTGTCATTTGAAAGCCGAACCCCAAGAGACACGTGGTGGTCGAGGTCGTTTGCAAGATACTCCTCATCTGGCTGGTCTTCTGACCAGAGCGACGTGAAGACATGGGTGAGATCATCCTCTTGCCGGCTGAAAAGCTCGTCTGACTCATCGAGATTTCGATTGCGCATGAATATCGCGCGTGCTATTGTAGCCTCTCCAGATGGGTCGCATAGATAGCCCAGTTTTAAAGGTTGATCTGCATCCATTGCTCTGACGAGTTCCTTTGCCATACATCTTCGATACCGCAGGCTGAAAGACTCCTCATCTACAACAAAGGCATCTTCCTCGAGAAAGTCCGTCACATCATCCACTATCTGTGCGTCCTTGCGTCCTTTCTTTGCCTTCACAAGTTCTACTAGCTGTCACAAACGGGTGCGCTCATAATCTGATAGTTGCTGTTCGCCTTTCCGATTTGGCTGTGATAAGCGTGGCAATGACCGCGGCGCTCGAAGAGTATCGTCTAACTCCCAGAGATGACCTCTCGTGACTATCCCAGGTTTAGTGAAGTTGACATCGACGAAGCGACAGCTCTTGTTAAAAGTCAGCCTTTTGGCGCCCTTGGGAGCTCTAAAGTCGTCAAAGAAAAGGCCGTTGATCTGCTCAACCATTGGCTCATGCTCTGACACAGGTGGCTCATCGTTTTTGAGTATCTCGCCGTTCACGAGCCGAAGGGCCAGTATCGCGAGGTCTAGGTTTACACCGCTGTGTTGAAGCCGCGTACTATTGAGACGTGTCGCGTATTGGCAGCAGTTGGCGATGATGGCTAGACAGTCCCATGGCTCTTTCACACCTCGTTTTCGAACGTCTGAAACAATCGTTCCAGACATGGAGCTTGAAAGCGGCAACAATATGGTATACTTTCCAGCAGTCGCCAGTATATGATCAATCATTTCCTCATCCTCAGTTGTCACAAAGTGATGTCGGCGAAAGGCCAGACAAAATTTAGTGGCACTTTCTGAGAACCTGGCAGACTGGACACTCAGCTCGCCAGGTACTACACCAAACATTGGTTTCTTGCCGCTGAGTATCGACCGTTTTGTGTCCTCAAAGTCGGCGCTGTGATGGATCAGAAGCGTCATTTGGAGGCCAGCTCTGTAGTTCTCCTGGAACGTCCACGCTCTTGTCCACCATTTATCGCGAGTGATTTCGTATATCAGGCATAGCATTTTATGCGCCTGACTATACTCTGCGCCCTTAGACAGCGCGAACTCGCCCTCGTGGTACTTGACAAGGGCACCTTTGAGTATCGAAGAGAGGGTCCTCATCTCATCCTCATCTTGGATCGGGCGGCCAAGTAGCGCAACAGGATGATCGCTCAGTGAGTAAACACGGTCCATTGCATCGAGAGCGTGCCTCTTTTGTCGGCACTCAGCATGTGTGCATGCTGACTGCTTGCATTTCTTCTGTGGGATACTATGCCGATCGATCCACAGAAGCGGCACGTCATGGCACAGCATGTACTTGGTGATCCGTTCAAGCACTGAATTTCGTACTGAGGAGCGCCAAGCTCCTTGCCCATCCCTTGTCTCGATTTTATGACCCTGTTTCGATGAATTTTGCGTCTCGTGCTCGGAAGCGTCCCAAGTGTACGAGAGCGCAACAAAATCACTGTCTGTGAATCCGTTGACAGTTTTTCTGAACCAATAAGGTGTCTCGGACTTTTCATCGTCATCTTGAGTAATCTTTCTCTTCTTGGATTGTCGTCGGCCGAGACATTCGAGGTTCTCGACGATCCATATCATCTTTTGCTGCGGGATTCTGCATTTCTGTATCTCGAGGAGTAATGATATGATGTTGGGCTCCTCGTCAGGTGTGTGACTGCTCCGAAGGACACGTTTTGTGGCCATACTTTGGGCCGCTGGAAGGACATTTCGGGTTTAGGGGATGCAGTTGATTCGACAAGGGTGAGATTTCTGGTCAAGGATGACGACGTCAGCGCCGCTAGCTCACGAGACGCGTCCTCGGCTGCCAATCACAGTCCTGTCTCGACTTATGTGGGTCTATCATCTCTGTATGAAATGGTTTAGGGTATCTGAGGTTATTTTCAGATCAACTTCATCTCTTAAACATCTTCTACCCAAGTTCCCGGCATTAGACTGTCCTGTTTCCGCCTAAAATTCCCATCCTTCCTTTCTTTGCGTTTTTGGTTTCTCTCAAACCGTTTTTGGGCCTTTTGCAATTCCCGATCCACCCATTCTGTCTCATCTGAACTATAGTCGTTGTAGTAACGAAGAGGAAGCCAAAAAGGCCATCCTTTTCGATGTCTATCAGATCCGTCCGGAGCCGCCAAGGTTTGACGTTGTTTCCAAGCTTCATGCTGTACAATGTATGCTTGTGTCGAGCCTCCTGGGTATAATGTGAGTGGCATCGCAAAGTGTTCATGTTCCGTCAACAATTCCTTAGCAGTGCATTCATCATGGACTGAAAGGGCCCAAAATGGAAATTGTCGACCCTTTGACTCCTTGATGAATAAGACGCGTCTGTAGTTCGAGCAACCAAGTTTCATGTTAATCCAATATGGCGTATCGCGCCACGTTGCAAAGCAGCACTCCGTCTCGACCATGAGATATTCCTTGATGTTAACGCCAGCTTCCTCCAAAATGTCTATCCATCGATGCACATTTTCCAATATCTCATCAGTGTCCCAATTGTAAAACAGGATATCTTTCAAGGCACTGAAGTCAGTGTTGCCTCGAAGCTGTTGATGGATGTCCAACCCTCTGGAGACACAGTCTGCGATAAGTCCTGCCCATCCTTCGGTGTTTACTCTCGAGTCGTGCCTGAACTGTTTCATGGCGTATCTCCAGACCGAAGTGTTGAAAGCCACCATGTTACTCGGGAAATGGGGCTTGCATGCTTCTACGCATATCTGTGCGTTGTAGGGATCTTCAATACCTCGTAGGATCATGTGAAATTCGGACGCCAGAATGGAGTCTCGACGTATCTTGATGTATTCTAGGACGCATCTAGGTCCATCTTCCCCGTTAAAAGCGTACAAATACCTTGCACTGCCAATATGGTTTCTAAAAATGTTAGCATGTCCGTTCATATCTGTCTACAGCTAAACCGTACCTGCTGGATGGGTCAAACGTTTGCGTTGCGAGAAATTTAAGAATTGACTTCGCTTTTGTCAAGGCCGCAAGCTGTCGTCGCGTTAGAGCGATAAAGAGATAATGCTGTTCGACTTACGCCTAGAAGAGAAGTTTCATTATCAGGATCATATTCGTCCCAGGCAATGACTGTTGAAGGTGTTAAGATGCCTTGAGTAAAATATGTCTTGATTTGACCTAAATTGTCATCCATAAAAGCGCATTCAATCTTGTCGCCAATCTGTCGCTGGCCTTGCTCGAAGTAAATAACTCGCGGTATCTGTAGAGTGATACAGAACGGGGCGAGGTTACCACGCCGTAGCGATACTTTGACGTACAAACCTAGCAATGTAGAACCTATCGTGAAGAAAGAATCATCCTGAATTGTTGATGAGCTTGTGTCGAATGAGGATTCTTCCTTGGTTGTTTTTCTTGTCCATTGTACAAATGCCTTTGTGTTCCAGGCTTTTCTCCATGTATCGACGACAGTTTCTTGGCTTTTTTGACGCGCGTGATGACCATCACATTGCTCGAGGTCTCTGACATGTGGCCCCTCTCGTAGATCTCTAGCGGTTGAACTAGTTGTGGTTTGCAAAGGGCTCCGGACAGCCTCGTGAGACGTCATAGTCACAGCCCTGAAGAATTAGCAGGAAGCTTGCAGGCTACAGGCTGGGTGTACTGTACAGAATATTTGCCGTCATGTGCAGCTGAAGCGAGGAAAGACAACGGTCCAGTCCAATTGTGGCGAGACGAATCTGATCTTTATGGCGTAGAAATAGGGCTCCAACAGTCTTCAAGGGATTGCGGGTATTCTTCTGCATTCTTGAGATTGTATTAAGAATGCTATGGATGTCGGAAACTTTAGATAGACATTGCTGAATAATACGACTCAACTTCTTAAGAAGATTGACTTCCAGCGTGGTGAGCCTTTGGATTCTATCTGAAAGAATGATTTCCAAGGAGCAACAAATGGGTTCAATATCATCAAGCTTGTCGGCGAGACTTTCGAGCTCTTTCGCCGCTGACTTGTAGTGTGCGATGAATTCCTTGACGGCCTTTGCTGTCTGCACCAGCTGCATTGCTAGTGACACAATTCCGAAGCTTAGAGAGGCAGGGTCCATAGTGAATAAAGAATGTCGATGGTGAAGTCTGGATTACGAGGATGAGACGAGTCTTTTGATGTTGGCGATGAGGGAAATCGGGCTGCGCAGAATGCCTTGGAGGGGCTGTGCAAAATATTGCGATCTCATTCGATGGATGTTTTCTCATCGCCAACTTGTGTTGAATTGTGATTCGCCTACTCTCGTAGCCTGCATAAGGAGGGGTGCAGTTTATGAGCAAACCACCAGATGCCTGAGTTTCACTAAAACAACAATTATTTATATTAATTTGAGAATCAAGAGCTGAGCATGCAAAAGTAACCTATCCTCCTCAACCTCTTTCATTCTACCCATGCTCCTGGGACTCTCTGCCATCCGTTTCCTTTACCGTTAAGCTTTTGATGCCTGCGATGTTCTTTTCGTTCAAAGCGACGCTCCTGCAATTCGCAGGCTCGATCAGCCCAGTCTGCTAGGTAATCTCTGTCACCATCCATAGGGCTGTATCGTTTGAGAGGAGGCATGACAGGCCAATACATCATCGAAAAGTGTGATGCATCGAGGTTTCTTCCGCTGTGCCATTTTTTGTATACGTCGGTGCGTTCATGCCAGGACCCCCACCGGATTCTTCTGTCCATGTATCGCAGAGCTGGGAATTCAGCCAAAAGTTCGCGTACCGGGCACGAGGTGTCAGGGTATTCGATCCATGATGGGAGCATTCGTCCCTTGTGATACCCAAAACCAAGAGGTCGGCGCACAGCCGAGTCTTCGAGTCCGCGAAGGCCCCAGGACTTAGCTTCCGTCCAGTTTTCAGAACAATATTCTATGGCAGCTGTCAGATAGTTCGCTACGTCGACCCGAGCTAGCTCCAACACGTCGACCCAGCGGCAAACACGATACCAAGCATCATCAGGGTCAAAGGAATACCATAAAATGAACCATACGGTTCCGGTGAACTGGTGGTATTTGGAGCTGGTGAGTAATCCTTGACTGCGCGCCACAATATCTGTGAACAAGGGTGCCCAGTCCTCCAACTGAGCATTTGACATCTGATCAGCGGAAAGTAGGCTAAAACCATAGCTCACCTCACTCAGAATGACATCATCGAAGCGGCACCAATCGTGAGGAAAATACTGTCGACAAGCTTGTACACATGCAGTCATATGCCGGGCCTTATGTGTGAATAGTAGGATGCGGAACTCTGTTGGAGTCATTGAAGCTTTGCGGAAATGAATGTACTCGAGAATGCAGCTGAAGGCTTCATCTGATACGGGGTATCGGTACGGGAAGGAGAAAGGAGCTAAATGATTCCTGTTGTCCTTAGTCACCAGAATTATACTAAGCTACTTTTGTTTAACATACCTTCGCTCGCTTAGATTCATTTGAACTTTCAAGAAGTTGAAAATCCTCCGAGATTGAAGTGACATAGCGAGCTTAAGCAAGGTCAGGAAGCCTGGTCCATTGAGGGAGGTGGAGAAAACCTACACCCAACAGCGATGCTTCATTTTCAGGATTATATTCCGTGTACGTGACTATTGTGGCGGTTGTGAGAAGTCCTTGGCTGAAAAGATCCTGAGTCGCTTGCAAATCGTCGGTTTCAAATGCCTTTCGAACACTTTCACCAGCACCGGTGGCATCTTCGGAGATCAGAAGTACCCTCGGGATCTGCAACCGAACAGAAAGGGGGGCAAAAGACCCTCTAATTACTGATAACTGTATGTATGTGTTCAACAGTGATGAGCCAAAGGTGAAAGTCGAGCTTTGCTGTGTATGGACCCAAGGCTGGGCATTTGAAGCGTCAAAGTTCTGTATTCTCGATTTCTGCGTCTTTTGAAGAAAAGCCAAATTTGAGCATTGACGCCTCCATCTCTTGGTAAGCTCTTTCGATCCATACTCAGGAGACACAAACCGGTTCGTTGAATTACATTGTGGCATGACAGGGAAGTGGCCTGTCTGAGGCAACGGCTGAATGACGGGGATCGCTATGCTCGACGCTTGAGAGCTATTCATAGCCAAACAACTGAGCTGTCAGCCCTCGTATATGTAATCTTTACCTCAATCTTTAACTTACAGTACTATTGGCATAATCTTATCATGGAGTGATGAGTGCGACCTTTCCAGACTACCGACATAAGTAGCAAGCTGAGGTCTGTATCGTAGAAACAAGCCGCCAATGCTTCTGAAGGGATTGCGGCTTGGCTCGAGCTTTGCAGAAATTTCCGCTATGATCTGGTTGACAGTTGATACTTTGTCGTAGCAGTCTTGAATAGAGCGCCTTAGCTTGCTGAGCAGGGATGTTAGTCCAGGTATAGTAGTTGAACTGCTAGCATGCGATAGAGCCGCCCCGAGGCAATCGCAAATGGTCTCAATATCGTCAAGTTTGACACATAGTTCCTCTAGTTCCTGTGCGGCTGACTTGTAGGCGGTAACCAGTCCTTTGATGGTCTTTACCATGGCTACTAGCTGCATAGACAGCGAGGTAATCTCAAACGCTAGTGAAATAGGCTCCATGGTGAGTGATGAGGGATGAGGGATGGGTGGGTTTGAGGGGGAATGAAAGTTCTGTTGAGGGGTTATAGCAAGCAAGGTATGACAAGTTTCAGAAGCATTATGTGAGGTCGTGCAATGTGTCCTAATTTGACGATAATTCACCCAGCACCTGCAGGCCTTTCCGAGAAACGGCTTGACTGGATCTGTGTATCGTCAGTAAGCGAAGGACTGCAGCAACCCTCGACCTATCGTTGACAAGATCACAGACCGAAGAAATCAAGACATAAGGTTGTGATAGGACCGACGGAGGGCATATATATCCAAAAAGGACAGAGACCCGATGATCTTAATGGAAATTGGATATGTGAGAAAGACTATGTATATTCTTCTCATAATGCCCTTCCAACCATGACCTTCCCAGGTTCTTCAGGTAGACGACCCCATAATTCATCCGTACTTTGGTTGTTCCCCGGATAAGCTGACAAACTCTCCACGTCAACCTCTCTCAAGACATGTATACTATCATTCGTCGGAACCGCTGGTATCGGGTTGGTAGCCGCAATAGTTGTGTTGGTCCGAGAATCACCAGCGTGGATAAAGTCTCTCGTACTTGACGTTGTTCCTTTGGTATTCCCCTTGTGCATAGACGACAATGGCACGAGAGTACTCTGATTCTCGGAGTTCTTTGTCGGGCGCGATCGAGTTCCGCTGCGATTGCGAACGAATTCAATGAGTTCGCTAAGAACAGCAAATTCCAGCTTGAGTTTGATCGAGTAGGTGACCAGCTTGATACCTTGCTCCCAGACATACAGATCATGAAATTCTATGGCCAGAAGAGCGATGTCCATTAGGATGATGACGAAGTTGATGGTGAAAAGCTTGTATAGCATGTTTTTTGTGTCGCCGAATGCTGTCTTGAGGATCTCCATTGACTTCCAGATGTACAGACCTGAGATGATGAGTTCTTGTAGATAGAACATGGACATGGAGATCTTTTCCATGATGTTGAAGACATTGTTAAAGCCCCTTCTGTTGTCTCTTGGACTATACTCTGATCCGAAAAGTAGTACGGTCATCGTCGAATGCTAGGCCGTGGTTAGTTGGGAATCATGCTTCTTCAGAGCATGACTTACCCAAGCGAGACCATTGATGACGATCATAATGAGAACAGATCGTAATATCTTGACGTCGGTAACAATCAGGTGAAGTCTAGAGTACAAAACAACAGACTGGCCAGTAATCACAAGGACCCATCCAACAGTCTCAATAATCATGCCAACATAATCGTGTGTGAGGTCGAAGTAGACAACGAGCCATCCTAGACAGTAAGGAATGATTCCGAATGATGCAATGAGAATACTCCAAAAGTAAAGTCCCGATCGTCTTTTGAAAGTTAGAGAGATGAGGGTGAGTAGTTCGATCGCGTTGTAGAGTGATAACGTCGATGCAACCTTGGTCAAGTATCAGTACATACCACTGCCTAGAGGGTATTCTGTCTACAACTTACAACAACAAAGACATCTCTACCAATATATACTGTTTCATCGATGGTTGAGTAGTGAGCATCCCATTTATCGCGATGGGGTAACATCATTGTGATCAGTCGAAGGGAACCTGGACAGTGGTGAATGTGAAATATTTCGGCAGAAAAGCATGCTTACAACGGAAAAGGAAGCTTGGCACATAATATTTCTTGCTTATTTGGGCACTGTCAAAGCGTCACAACGGATAATGCCAGGGATCCAAGGCCGAGAAGCTTGATACACCACAGAACGGTCACGATCAGCACGCGCTATAGCTTAGTTGTAGTAGGATTGCCTTGGTAATACGCCAAATATGTGTTAGAAGTCCTTTAGCATATGCTGATGAAAGTCAAAGAATATCGTGGCTTGTAAAGAGCGCGGATGACCCAATGAGTAGCGCCATAGCATTCCAAGCATTCCGTGCGCCCGTAATTCATCGGAGGAGCTGATTGAGAGCTGATCCCGAACTTGGATTAAAACTGCAATCATGTTTCCTTTGATAGATTCTTAAGCTACGGACAGACTTATGTCATGTCGGCGGCTGGTAGTTCAATCTAGACCCCTCATATGTTGGGTCAGATGATGGCCTTGATATTGTCTCGTTTGAGACTCAATGGCTTCAACGATCCCATAGCAGCACTATTTCGCGCCAAGACTGGCCGGTATCCAACCCGTAAGCAAGAGCGGAATACGAGGAAGATGATCAATTCCTGTCATCGAGCCTGTGTGGCTTGAGCCAAAGGACTTTTACACGCTTGGAGCCATGGATGTGAGACATCCCGATCATCTAAGACAAAAGCAGCTTGCAAGTTTGGCCAATTGAGGAGCCTGTGGCTTGCATTTAAGCTTCTGTTTATGGTTGTCATGGACGTTTTCAATGTGTACCTGCATTAAGCCCAAATGGGCTACCCAGAAAAGCCTGGTCCAGAACTGCCACCTTGTGTCTTGGGTTTGAGAAGCCTGAGGGATCGGCAGGGCAATTATCCGGGTCTCCCTTGAAAAGCAGTCAAATTGGAGCATCGCCAACTAAGACCCATTAAGATAGTTCGAAGTGGTAACAGTAGATCCAGAATTCAAGTGTCAAACTTTACAAGATGGCTTGTTCCAACATCTAAACCAGCACCATAACAACAACCTTGTATCACGAACTAATGCAGTAGCAATACTCATCTACTACACGACTGCAAGCTTTCGTAGTCATCGCGGCCTCTTTAGCAGTGGACTTTTCGGGGTGTTTGCAATGGTCCGTGTTGGCACCTGGTATATGACTTGAGCTAAACAAGAAATGCTTTTCGATGGTTGAAACCACTCTGTTACCACGTCGCCTCTCACTGTCCTTTGTACTAATGAACCAGGGAAAGAACGATCAATTTATCTTCCGGCAAACTGGGTGTTAGGCCATGTAGGCCGAACATCACCTCATCTATCTTAATATATAACGAACTCCTGCTCAGTCGGAAGTGTATGGAAGAATTCTCCCTGCATGATTCCATCCACGTATGCATCTCCTGCAAAGGTGAAACCTCCTTCATGACGTTGATGAAGTACAATAGGTTAATGAACCCCAGGAATAAGTGTAACGATATCCCCTCCCTGTATGTACTCGTGACCTAGACCAAACATCCCCTTCTGTGTCTTGAACAGAGTTCTTCCTTCCCCTGAGACACAGACACAGTCCTGAACATGTTGGATCGCGTTAGAAAGCTTTTCGGCTACGGTCCAGTTCTTCGACTGCGGCTTTGGTGCTGGTACTGAGTTCAGGTGGACTTTCTGTAACATGGTTAAATTGTCCACGGTGAGGATTTGCTGTCGCATTATGGCACGAATAAATGAGCTTATCTCGTCATGTGCATCTTCTGAATCATTGCTGTAGCGATATCGCAGAGTCCTCCACACGTAGTCCTCACCAGGTCCGGAGGTGTGCGGTAACTGCACAAACTCAATGATCGACGACAGCCGTCGTGTCTTGTCCCTTTCTCTCCCCGCTGGAGTACTCTTATCACAGCTTCCTCCAGTATATTGCCATATATATGATAGTTCATCCACGAAGCACCCATACCGGCGAAGGATTCCCTGCTGGTTATCACCTTCTACAAATGCCGCAGTGGGTACGTCAATCTCTCCAGTTGCATAGTAGTGTGGCCAGCGCCTGGAACGGTTTATAGGCCATGTACGGCGGGTTTCAATTCCATTTCTTCGCCAGTCAATGACCCATGACGGTAGGATACCTTGGTTCCTCTCATCTGGCGTGCACAGATCTAATTCAAGACCCTCGGCATCGCATTGGTACATGGCCCTTGTTGCGACTGTAAATACTTCCTTCATTGACAAATGATAGTCTGCTTGAATACCCAACTTGTCATTATCCGTTATAACCCCCAGAGGAGCGAAAATTATGTCTCGGGGATCAGTTGCTGTATATACCCGCGGAAGAGGCATATAGAAGTCATGGTAAAGCAGTTACCACAGCGGTATGCTTCTTCCTCTTTGATGCAAACGCCGAGTAAATAATGGCAATGCAGTTGATGTCTGTTGTCTCATAGAAAAGATATCTGTTGCTATATCTGGAGGCATGTATTGGTAACAAAAGTTGCCTAATTCAAGAGATGTAATTGCGTTCTCAATTAAACCGAGCAATTCTGATTTGTCTCCACATAAGACAACTGCCTCTTTCGCCAGGGCGACTTCTTGGTTGATCGAGATTCGAGTCCAATACTCTCGGTTCATCATATCACGTAGGCCTTGGAACAACTGATTTGCACCCGTCTCTTGAGCTTTGAGATCCGGGTCTTGAAGAAGGCCTCGAAAAAAGGCTGCCAAGGCCTGCGCGCCACTCGTGAGACCGGAAGCACTTTTTCGGCTGGCGAATAGTTCCTGAAGGAAAATACCTAGATTTATACCGCTGCCTTGGTCAATGCCAACCATTGTTGCTTGGGATCCGATCCGAGCACAAAAGTCCATTGCGATATCAGTACTGGGTGTGTCTTCACCAAGCCAAGAAAAGACACGGGCTGCATGGCGGAATATTGCCCCAATTAGTCCAACAGCAGCTTTTCTCGTCAAGGTTCTTTTGTTGAATGCATAAGTTGTCAATCCAGAGCCATCCGATAACGCCATTACTGCGAAGCTGCGTCAAAGCCTGATAAAGGTTCCGGCGTATGCGAAATAGGACACGGTTGACAAGAATGTACTTCTGCTCAGATGTATCGCCCCAAACATACGAAAGTGCTGAGTATGTTCCAGCCTCGATGTAGCCATTGCGGAGCTCGAGAGAGAGGCAAGTGTCATGGAGTGAAGGCGGAAGCACACGGACAAGCCCTATCTGCGAGTTATCGCTTCGCAAATGTTTATATATGGCCATGTCGTAGATGATAGTACGGTATCAAGCGGGGATAAGACAAATGACAATGTTCTGTGGTATCCTATTGTATATGCCAGTACGGTAGTGCAGATGTAGGCTCAAGTAATATTATCTTTGAAGCTCTCATTATTAAGGTGCGAAGTCCCCTCGTCTGCAAGCTTTATGCGTGGACACGTGGGGAGAAATGATGCATATCAAATGGCTGGAGGGTTTCAACACCCAACCAATTTTCAAGACTGCAATGGTTAAGCGAATACAAGAAAGCTTCCGTTATTTAGCCACCATGGTGAAATTAATCTAGGTCATCTTGCCTTGCCTAGCGTGGGCAGACCTGCCAAGTGCGACCTCACAGACACAAGACACTGAGTAGCATGAATCAACTGTCCACAAGGACTATCTGTCTTTGCATTACCACCCTAATCATCTAGAGGAGTGGACCATCCGTTGGCAGCGTCGTGGCCTTCGACTTCAGTTGTTCCACGTAACGTCTTGTACCTCTTCATCTGCTGTGACTGCTCTGACTCCTCGTCCTTCAATATCCTCCCAATTCGCTCACCGATCTCCTGCCCTTCAAAGTAAGCGCCCTGCAAGTACCCGAAGAACTCAGCTAAATTAGCCTCGCCGGCAAACCACAATCGACCCACGTTCGCACGGAGGTTTTGGTGTT
The DNA here is from genome assembly GCF_013396075.1 of Fusarium subglutinans. Taxonomy (NCBI): domain Eukaryota; kingdom Fungi; phylum Ascomycota; class Sordariomycetes; order Hypocreales; family Nectriaceae; genus Fusarium; species Fusarium subglutinans. The sequence continues at coordinate 107,838 of NW_023502072.1, read as the reverse complement.
TCTCCAGCGTCATACCAACCGGCCAGTTACTGTAAGACCCGTACGACCACCTGGTTCTCATTTTAGCAAACATCGCAGAGCAGGGGACGGCGTGACTCACTCTTCCATACTCCAGCGGGGATACATAAATGCAGTGGGATCGGGAACGTGCTTATCGGGGAACATGGACCGTAGCACCTCCATGATTTCCTTCTTGGTCTTTTCATCCGACTGTTGCTCAACTTCATAAGCTTGCTGTTGCACAACGGTTCCAAACAGGATATTCGATCCTGGAATGAACCCCGGTGTGCTTAGAGACTGAAACAACGGGTAGTAGCCGCGTTGCTCTGGGTCAGCGTAGAGGAAGTACTGTGTGTCCTCAGGCTAAAATGTCTCGTTGAACTGCATAAAGATTTTCGTGTAGGTACCCATCTCCATTTGCTGAATGGCTTCTCTCTTCCAGCGGGGAAGCGCAGGCTTGAAGTCAACGGCGTCATTCTGGAGGACACCGACGGAGAAAGTGCAGATGGCGTAATCTGCTTCAACGCACCCTTGACTCGTATCGATCTTGACGCCCTTGGTTGCATACTCAATTCTTTTGACTGTAGTCTTTAGACGAAGCCTTGGGTCATTCTTCTTGAGGAACTCGTTCGCTTCTCCAATGAGCCAAGTATTGTAGCCTCGCTGATCGGTGACAAGGTTGGTCTCGTCACTGAAATGCTTGAAGGTAGCGTTGTTTCCAGCGACACCGTACACAAAGCCACTTTCTTCTGGAGTGTACGCCGTCTCAAAGTCCCAGCCCCACCAGTCAGCAGCAGCCATCTTCATATCCCTCTTTGGCTTCCAGCCAGCCAGGCTGAGACCAGTACGAGTTGATGTATCCTGCAGATTCTCGGTAAAGATATAGCCAGCCTCCTGCGAGGCGATCTCAAACTTCTCGTCAAATAGGTCTATTAGATCAGTATAATCCGAGGCCCCAGTCTCATCGTAGGTGATGATCGCACTATCGTTAGAATACGTATTCTTCACTTTTTGCTTTTGAGCTAGCCGCCAGATGGGATTAACCTCACCCGAAGGATTCTGAAGGCCTTCGATCCAGTTCGCACCGAGCTTGACAGTGGAAGGCGTACCATCGGAGGACTGTCCAAAAGTGGTATGTTTCATGCGTCCCCCTACGTAGTCATTGTGCTCCAGGATGACAAAGTCGTGGATGGATGCATTGTGTAAGGTTTGGGCAGCAGTGATACCAGCTACACCAGCACCCAGAATTGCAACCTTGGCTTTGGTGCAGATTTCTTTGCGTGATATTGATGCTGCTTCGCTTGAGCCCAGTAGAAGGCCGAGGGATAGGAAGAGGAGGTCAGATGTTGAGTGTCGCATCTTGATAGTTACGATTACTCATTACGGCTAAGGAAGATGAAGAAGATAAGAGGCTGCAGAAAACAATGTTCACGATTTCAGGGCTTCTATGAACTACTTATGCTTCTCGATATTGTACTGATAATCCACTTGTTGATCCTAGCATCTATCATCTAGCAGCTATCAATTCGACTTTCTTCATCTCCTTCCATTCTCGTCATAACTATGTCCCATGTCCTTGTCGAAGGCTTTATCGTCTTCTGATACAGCGGAGGTCCATTATCTTATCAGCATGCCCAATTTCCTTCCCTTTGTGGCATATACATTGCAATTCTTGATTTTGGTGCCAATTACCCCGACATTTCATCAATCACGCTTACCAAGTGCAAACACGATGTTGGTGGGCCTGTTAAGAGCTGCTGTTGCTGCTATTGCTTTGTTTGATCCTCTTGCTGTCTTTGGTACTCCTTCTTTAGCTGTTCATGGTGAAGTAGCTCCTATTGCTGTCGTTGCTGTGCCATCTGCAAGCGCTCCTCCCTGTTACGCGCAAGCTCTTGCTCAGTGGCCAGTCTCTGTTGCTCCTGGAGCAGTCTTTGCTGGTCCTGTGCCTCTGCAGAAGCGGTCTTGTGGCCTTGCCCAGTGTTGATGCTCAACTGGGCCATGCGCTGGGCTAGGTCTTGGCCACTAGAGTTCTCTAAAGAGGTTATTGAATCTGACTCTAGTGACACCACGACCGAAGTGTTTCCATCCCAATTGTCTTCTCTCCAAGCCCTGGTGTAAGGCTTCCACTGAGTCTTGTAGGGCTTCGTAAAAGTTTCCATCACATGGCCATCTTCGTGGAGCCGCTTGAGGCGATATTGCAATGCGCTTGTGATTTTGGCAACGCAGACGCTATGGTATGACATTGAGGTATCCGCAAGCGAATATTCTAGCAGGCCCAAACGATCCAAGATTTCGCGGATGTTCACCTGCTTGAGGTCACCTTTGTGTAGCTGGTTTCTGGCCAAGTGAAATGTCATAATGATGCGGTCTCTCTCAGACCAGTTGAGTCGAACCGCGTTTTCGCCAATCAAGTCCTCAATATGCTTTCCACGGATGTACTGAGGTCTATGTTAGGTGGTTGACGAGAGCTGGAAGAGGGGCTTACGTTTTTATCAGTGTAGTGCCTGGACACATTCGGCGTGGCCGAGCTTGCGTATAATCAGCTGTTGAGGTCAGAGTTGGCCTCAAACTTCAAGTTGTTACGAGCTTCGCCCTCAACGGCTGCCATTATCACCATATCCTCTGGCATCTAGCAGTGTTCCGGTGAGAACATTGCCATCACGTCGATCCCTCGGTTATTTACTGTGCATTAATGTGACTGGTAAATGCATGTTGAATAGTAAATCTTTCGAGTTGTCAGCAGCCTGGTAAGTATTTATAAAGATAATAGTATAGGTACTGTATATTTCCTTAAGTAACTTGACTAAAAGCTTCTTCTTCTGGGGGTCTTTGGTCTGTGGAACAATTTACTTGATGTTAAAAGTTGTGCTTCCAGCACGGTCATCAGAAGCCAGTAAGAACGCCTTTGCAGGATAGAGCTGCTTGATTCCCTATTCGACATTCTTGTAGCGCTTCTTTTGCTTATAAGCAATCCCAAGAGGGCCACCGCGTTGCAGAGAAGGATGCCGCGAGTAAGTGACCAGAGAGAATGCCGTAGGGCGAGCGACCAGAGAGGATGGGCTGCCGTGAGGCAGGCAAGAAGGCAACTAATCGTCAAATAGAGCCCCAGACAGCTAGGACTCTTCCTGAAAGGAGGTTGCGAGGCTCCACTTTTCCGACCTGCTCCAAACCGGCCATCAACAATTCAAGTTCTCCTTCAATTGTCTCAACTGCCCCTGCAGAAATTACAGAACCCCCACAAAGCGATGTGATTCAATCCCCGACAAGCCGATATCGTTGCGCAATCCCTTATCAAGGTGGTCGAAGAGCTCTCACTCAATCCCGCCGACGTTGCCGTAATCACGTACTACCCAGCAAACCTTGCGGCAATCAGGAAGCGACTCAGAGAGGACAATAGACTCAAGGAGAGCCCTGGCTCTCTATGCGTCCCGAAAAAGTTTGAAATACGCTTTTGTTCTCATCCTCTACCAATCCCATCAATACCAGTCCATGCCGTTGAACCAACTCAGGCCACCGAGTTAATTTATGAGAAACCACCAACGTACGTATGTACAAAAGGATCCTCCAGATCGGCGAACTGGAAACCGAGATACGTCACTGCAGGCTCTTGCGTAAAGCATAGCTCTGCTTTGAACAAGACTGAGATCGCCCAGAACTCAGACTCATAGAATCTAGTTGTAAGAACTCGCAAAGTCAGAGCTTGGTCTTCATGCACCTCTCTTGCCATGTTTACTGAAGACTATGAACAGGATGGCTAACTCGAATCTGCAGTGCTTCCACCCAAACTGGCATTCGGCCACAATCGAGGGCCATGTGAACATACCATACCCACCGTTACACGACAAATTTCCCTCTCAATAGACGAAAGAAACTATAAACAAAACACCAGTTATCGATGACCAGCAAAAGAGCATCCGAGGGGGACGAATGTTCTGTGATCCTGGGCTTGTCCGAAACTGGCCGTGGCTTTCCGCGGCCGTGTTGGTGCGTGCCGCGGCAGCCCGACACAACAAACAGCGAGGGCAAACGCTTCTCCTCCCTCCCTCTTCTCTTCTTCGCCCTTCGCATCCTTCAACCTTCCTTCAAGTATGTGCCTGGGATTAGCTAGAGGGATCATGTTCTCCGAGTTTCCACGTCCACCCTTGCTCTTCCGTCTTCAACTTCTTCATTCGGCTTTTCCGAGTCTCATTACGCCTTTCTGCGATTATTCCGATTTGACATCATCTGCTTCCATCGTGTTGGCCCCTGTCGGACGAAGTGTTCCTACGTCCGAATGAGAGTCTTAGCCACAGCCCTGATCAACCTGGTCTGAGCGGCCTAACGAGAAGGATGGAAGCCACGATCAACAGTACACAAGATTTGACTTGATATTCGGCACTTCTACCCAATGGCGGACATTGGACAACGACAAATCTCAGAGTAGTCATGCTCGCGTTTATTGTCACTTTCCTCCGAGCATAATGACCATCAGTTGAAAGGAATTTCGGCTTAAACAGTGGCTCGTATGTTGGTATATAGCTTGATCCTGCTCCCTATCCGTCTGACATTATTAGCAGTTAGAGGCCCGCGGCGACAACACAACTTCGAAGTCGAGGCTTTCGCGATGTCGGCCGGCTGACCGCAAATAGAAACTACGATCGCCAAGGACAATTGAAACCCATAGGGAATATCCGACAACACATTCGCGTGATTGAATCCGCCAAAATTCATACATGAGCCTTGGGGGTGGTTAGCTGTGACAACAGTGGTCTTATACGGTTTAAGAAACTCTGTGTGAACGGAGAGCTGAAGATCGACATGAAGCCTTTCCAGGAATAGCACCCCTACAAATAGTTCCACATCAAGCGGTAATGCCGTGTCAGCTTTTCGACGTCGTATGCATACTCAGGCTATTACTGGACTTATTCACACGCATAACCCAGTCTTGAACTGTTAGAAACCCGTGTTTGATAATATGCGCATCGACGTTGCATTGCTGCCAACGACTGGCGCATGGAGTTCAAGAAAACCACCCTCCTCAAGGAAAGATGCAGTACCCTGGATAGGATACCCCGAGGCGGTAGATTCCTTCCACTCCTGTCAAGAACTACACCTACCCAAAAGCAGGACTTCCTGTAACGACCAGAACTCTTGGCCGCCTTCTCGGACTCCTTTGGATTCAACAGCCTGTGAGCGGGACCAGTACTCTGCGTCAGACTTTTGATGACAGCTCGTCGATGGATGAGCTTCTGCATTCTCCAGAACCTGGCCAGCCTACTGTTGCGATTGCTCAGCTCCATCGCTTCACAGCGCTGCAAGTAGGATAGTGGAGGACAAAGGTTACCCAATGATTCAGGATGCTCGGTGCGAAAATCTCATTTCCCAAGTATCCGTATTTTAATTACCCACGCTGCAGACCCTGACGCGGAAAAGCTGCATTCCCTTCGCGACCCTGACATCTACGACTGGACGCAGACGAAAAGAAACCATCCGGGCCGGAAGGGCAGTCCCAGAGCCCACGGAGATCACAAGCTCACAGCTAGTTTTTCCTCTTTGTATATTTACACTATGATTGCAGCAAGCACTGATTCCTCACTTCGGTTCCATCATGCCATCAGGATCTCGTCATCATGATCTGTATTCTCGTCTTCTTCTTCTATTCATCGCATCGTATGACGCTCCGATGAGCCTTGTGCAAGTTTCGATACTAGCTGGATGACTTTGAGGTCTTGGAACTGCGTCCTGAGATGAAGGGGATTTGAGACAAAAAAAGGAAGGAGTTCCAAGTGCTGCATTACACGTTGGCCATCTGAGGCAGGTTTCTGGAAGTTGGCGTTACTGTGTAAGTCAAATGGTGAAAGTGGTGCCATCATCTGAAGAAGGGGCGGTCAGACTCGACGAGTTTCGGTCCGACAACGTTTCACGAATTCATCTCTCAGTGATGTGTGCGGTCGGGGCTGACCTTACTCTTCCGCGCTTGCCAACTCAACTCACTGGGCGAGTCACGTTGACCCACACACTGTCCCAGCTCAGTCACGACGACCAGATCAGCCTCAAACACCCCCATAGTACCTCGCGGGATGTAATGGCGACTTGGCTTCTTCGGCTGTGGTCGATTGTGCGAAGTTCTCAACCCATTGTCGAGGGCAATATGAACAACATATTTACTTGGCCCTTTGATGCAGCGACCAAGCATCTACTCAAGCCCTAGTACCAGCATAGTGATAGGTAAGCGGGGGAGAAGGGCACAAACCAGAGGTCAACATAATCGGCTTCTGGATCGGACAAAGGCCATACCATATATTTATGTTCGACCAGTCAGAGCCATCTTCACGATCTCCGCCTTAAGGATGAGCTCTATTGATAGTTCCAATGCCCTCGGCTTCGGCAAGTGATATTCATAACCCGGCACCACACGCTGTTGCTCGATGTTGTGTGATTTGGGTGTAAATAATATGTTGCCCAGGCAGGGTTCCGCAAACTGGAGTCATATAGACGTTTTCTAATGATTCATATGTATCAAGCGCAGCTCTTCGTCATAGGGACTGAGGCTGTACTTTCAGGTTCGCGTCCAAAGGGGACCTGGCACCTTTTCGGGGTTAGCCTCTGCCGTCGCTGACCTCTGAGACTTTACTTTCATTCTTCCCACTAAGTTCCAACGCTACTGCCACTGGAACGATTGCAAAGCCCCATGCCCTTTATAGTCCTTTGTACGATATTGGTTGCACCAATGCCAATGAGAGCGGACCCGGCGCGGCAGGAATTCATCAGGTTTTGTGTTGCTAGAAAGAGCCCCCAAGCCCTCAATCAGCCTGGTGGCCTGGCTTAGACGATTGCATAGTAGTTAACAGACTTGATGCACTTATGTCCAGTAGCTCAGTGAAACCAAAGAGCAGGTTGCAAAGGTGAAGTTTGCAAGCAGTGACGACTGAGACCTGGCATCAAGATTTTGGAAATCGAATGCATCTCTCCATAACGCATCATTCATCAACAGCGGGCTGATCAATCGACTGAGACTTTCAGTGCAGTCCAAGCGTAGGGGCACGGGGACCGAACGCAGTCGCCGCGGTTCAATCCAGCCACCAAGAAAAGTCTTTTAACCTCTCTCCTTGAAGTTTCGTTGTTCGGTTGTCGAGGTTCCTTCGATCCAGTGATCTTGATCGTACCGAGAAAGGTGCCAACCCAGTTCATGCTATGTCGATGATGGAAAATGGCTAAGTCTTCCAGGGTCTGTTTGCATCGTAGTCAGAAAGGGCATGCCAGTAAACTCAAGAAATGAACCACAAACCTAGATTGTGAAGTACTTTAATTTTTTGCTCGCTCTCTTCGCCCCCTTTTCTGTAAGGCATCTCGGCCAGGTCTTTCGGATCCAGCGGCCACGGTAGTAGATCCGCTTTCGATTAGGCGACAGATGTTCCGAGCTCCCCTTCGTCTTTCTCGCGGATGATACTGCTGGTGTCAAACGGCCATAAGATTTGGTTTCGGGTTTCCATGGCTGCAATATTCAAGTGACGCGCTCGAATATCGCGAAAGGCTCTGTCGTTGAACGGCGGCGTCAAAACAAATTTCTCGAATGCGGCCGCCCCCGCGAAGATGTGGCACGGACATTCAAATGTGGCGCACATATTCAGCTGGTCACTGAGTTCGTCAGTCCACACTAAGCTACGGCCCGAGCACTGAAAGCTTCTGACGTCTCAACGAGGCATATCAAGCCAATACCCTGGAAAATCTCAACTTACTGAACACTGCTTCGTATTTGCAGGTAAGTGATAGCATGTTTTCATTTAACTCTTTGCCTCTCCAACGAGCTGATGGGACCTTTTTTAGTAACAAGACTTCTGTCTTCCATCCATCGGCAAAAGCCCGCCGGTTCTACCCCCAGCCGACCCCTTTTCATCCCCGATACGGCTGATTGACGACTCCAATCACACAATGTGCTCCATCGATCGATGTATGAAGAAATGTCTCAAGTGGCATGGCGTTTCGCCATTTGGACTTTATCTACGCCTATATTTGTTCCGACACCAGAATCCTCCGGCTGTGTTACAGCTTGAACCGTTGAGCGGCTCGAACGCGCCTTTCCTGGGCTCTTGGAAGTAGAAGAATAGTAATTCCTAACCCCTTCTCGTTCATACAACTATCTGAGAAAGCGCTATGTAACATGTTTAGTGTAGGTATTCTCCGTATGCGCTTTCCTGATAGGTGTCTATCATGCTAGCAAGACTGCATGCTTCCTTCCCAACAAGTCACCATGAGTTTCTACTCTAGGGTGACTTATCGTTCCTTGATGGAGTCGTTTTTGTTTGCTTTCTTATCCTCTTTTGACACATCCCTACTTTGATCTGCCGTCGTCCATCGTCCCGGCTTCCTTGGTCGTTGGGAATCGCGCATATCTGACCAAGTGAGCTACAGGAAGCCATCTGACCTTCAACCCGTAACCACCTGCTCTCTTCGGTGTTTTTCCCCGAAATTCTTCTTTTAAAGCTCGTATCCCCAGCCTATATCCCCTGACTACCTCCGCTGCCGCCCCTGCGAATCTGTCCATGAGTTGTTGCGGGACAAAGGCGAGACAGACAATCATCAGTGATGAAGCTTGTAGTCTTTTATCATGTTTCTCTCGTACGGCGTCTCTGAGGGCCTTTATTCGACGAAACTATAATAAGGGGATTACATTCTTCGAGGCGGAACCACAAAGTCTCAATTTTTGTCGGGGAGATAACCCCCCCGTGCTTCATGCACAGACTGTGGAGTTTCGGATCGGGGGTTCGAGGATCATGGTATCTTCCTAGCAAATAAAACGCCTAGGTAGCAATAGAAAGAACGGTACGGGTGCGCTTACGTTGTGCCGTGTTTGTGGTTAGTGGTGGTTGCCATTCACTCTTCCTGAAAGTGAATGTTATTAGCTGCCTGATCCAACTGGCGTTGAGAGAAATGATCCACGCATGGTCAGCGGTTTGCTTGACCGCTTCGTGCGAATGCTCCTTCATCTGTTTTTCACAGTCTCGGGTTGTATGTGTGCTTCGGCCTTGTCTCTGAGGGCTGGAACCTCTCTGTTTTCGTTGCCGCTTGGTGTTTGCTCCGTCTGGGCTCGAACCTCTCGATGCGATGACCAGAAGATTTTGGCTGGAACCATCAGAAAGCACAAATTGGTTCATCACTATGAGATTCACATGTTTCTTCCCTCTCTACCGGCCATGAAATCTGATGAGTGATTTGTCAGCTCATTGCGAAGTAAAACTGATTTTGACTGAAATTGACCTGTGAGTCCCGTAGCCAAAAGTTGCAGTTGCAAATGCTTGCTTGTTTGGGTCAAATCAACCACAAGAGGGGTGATCGCTGTTGGCGTATGTTTGTCCTCTGCTGCACATGATTTTTATAAGTTTTTCGTGTCTTGAATCGAATGCTGAACCTTCTCAAGACTCGCAACGGGATTGCTGGTCACTGCATTAACTGGCACTCCGAGTCTCCAATTTGTGCCACTCTGAATCGTACAAATGGAGGAACTCTGGTGCCACTGAAAACCGGCCACATACTAAATGCTCGTGTGCTTCATTACACCGCATCCTTAATCCAGTCTGAATATATATGCATGGTCCCTCCTTCGCTTAGCAGACACCGGATCTAGCACCCCGAGCTTGCCTTTGTTTGAGCCCGCATCGGCCCTGGTGTCATCATTCACCATGTCATTGGCCAACCCGTCAATGGAGCACTGGTGAGTAATTACGGCACTGGAAGCACCATTTCTCGTTCATAGCTCTCACCCACATCAGACCATCGTCGTGATTCTCAATTCGAGCGCATGGGATCTTGCGCTGTCATTCTTGCTGTCAGTGGTCGACTACGGGTTTGCCTTTGCAATTTTTGTGCCATTGCGCAATATTGATTTCTGGCGAACGAGGTGTGTAAGTTTCGAGAACCTTTGTACATTTTATTAGGATGACATCGACGCGCTGCGACGGAGTCTTGGGGGTAGGAGTGTTTCGAGAATGGATGAAAGAGCTTCAGGTGCTGTTTTCTTATTGACTGAGATACCTGCATTCTTTCCTTCAGCATCTGTAGACAAACAAACTTGCCTCAGACTCGTCGAAATATTATTTCGGTCGGGCTCGCCTTCCTTTGCACGCCGATTTTAATCTCGATTGGATGGTTTTGCAATTGGGGCCTGGCTCAATATCCTGAGCGTAGTGTGTGAAAGGGCATGACAGCAATTGGCAGGGTGCGCGGCGACGACCGTGTTTACGTGGCTTAATTCATTGGCATCTGGTCGCAGAAGTGCCTTTCACCAAGAAGAGTTCAAGGTAGCCAACTCTGTGCCGTGGATGTAGTTGACAAACGGTTATGAACTTGGCGGACTCGATGAAACTCATGTCAACTAAGTCTTAAGAATACCAACAACAACACTTTCCTACGGTTTCAGGATAACAGATGACAATATTTCAAAAGAGCATAAGTCGCCAGTTCTTATTAAATAAACGCTAATTCGCGTTACGGATTTCTCAAGCGCAAACTCTGCTCATGAGCGCATGCAGCTCCCCGAATGAGGGATCCAAGGTCCAACTTTGATTGCCATGAAATGCAGCCACCCAGCTTCACTGTGAGGGCTGTTACTCATGGGCAGCACAGTACCTTTAAATTATCTAAGAGTAAAATGACGCGAATCTTGAGTTATTATCGAATTCCCGTATCATCCCGCGTAAAGACTGCAGATCATGAACAATGTTCATTGATAAGGTAGATATGGTGTTTAATGACATGGGTATTTCCCTACATCCGAAGGCGAGTCGGAAGCTGTCACAAATTCCCTGACTGTAAAGCTGATAGATTCCGTCTCTTCTTTTTCGCTCCGATACACTATGGAAGTATCTCAATCGACCATGCTCGAATAGGCCGCGTCTGGGAAACCTCAGTGAGTCTAATTGAGTGGCTGTGTTCCTGTTGGATACTCACCTAGTCAAATCTCCACCACGATTCTTTAACTTCCACTTCAGCTCGGATATATCACAAGCCAGTGGAACTTTATGCGACAGCCATCGGGATATATGTGTTTCATCTCACACTCTTATTTTGTACCATAATCAGGTGCTGCCACTATAAAAGCGTCGTAGAAGCACAACTATTGGCTTCGGATGACACCATCAAACCCTCCATTATCACCATCACTCTTTTTCACCCACTCTGGCAAAATGGCTCCCCTCCACGTAGGTGCACTGGTCTACGACTATCAAGCTATAGATGTTTTGGGCCCAACCGACCTCCTCCACTCTGCCAGCAAGCCATACATCCAAATTTTATCTGGCCACATGAAGGTCGAGCAAGATACAATTGCTCGCGCCCCAGAGTTTGTCTTCCATCACATCGGCATCACTCGCGAACCCTTTGTTCTTCAAACAAGCAACATTCCGATTGTCCCGACTACAACTGTCGATGAATGCCCTGAATTGAATTTCTTAATCTTAGGTGGCCCAGACCCCACGAACTTCGAACTTCATCCTAAGTACGCCGAGTTCATCCAAAAGCACGTCGCAGCTGGAAAGCTTCTCTTCACCACCTGCACTGGAGCCAGCGTTGCTGCTGCAGCGGGAATTCTTGACGGCAAGAATGCGACAGTCAACCACGATGCTATCCAGCCTCTCAGACAGAAATTTCCCAACGTCAAGTGGACTGATGAGAAGAAATGGATTGTCGATGGAAACATTTGGACTGCGGGCGGTGCGGTCGCTGGAATGGACATGTTTGCGCATTGGATCAAGGAGAACTTTGGGATGGACATCATGGTCTTGGCTGCGTCAATGTTGGACTATGAGCCGAGGGACGTTGATGGTATTTTGAACGTCATTCCGAAGAGGTATGATGAAAATGGCAAGCAGTTGCAAACTCATGTTTTCAAATAGAAATGGATACCAGCATCTGCCGACCCTGTTATGAGCGGTATTAGTGGAGATACCTAGGCCTGTTCCTGTCACATCATCCAATGGATAATTGAAACTATGGGTCTTGTCTATTGTAACTTAAGTCATCTCATGACTGGGTATATAACGTATCTAAACCAAATGCCATCGCATCGATCATTATTTTCTTGCATCTGATTCCTCAACCGTAAACTCGACTTCCTTTGTAATCCCCAGTGGCATCGGGGGGATGATCTCGTCCGAGCTAGCCTCACCAATTCCTCCGTGAATGTAGATATTCCGATCATTCACACTTCCAAGCCCCGTCGTTGATCTGATAGACCTTCCGTTACTTCTCTTCCAGTTTGATCCATTTCCGTCGGCGAGCATGATACTTCCCGGTTCGGGACCGCCTTTGTACTTTGAGCTGGCGTTGTTGGACGAGAGAAGCGAGCCAAAGATAGGTTTGAGCTTTTGACGCATCCATCCCCATGTACTAGGAAGGTTGGCTGTCACAACGGCAACGAAGGATTCTCGTACCGCCCAACTTGCGCCCTCTTCTGGGCCCGTCTTGGGGTTCTGGGGATGTCAGTGCACTCCTCTCGTAACCTCTATGGTAATGGAAAGTCGCATACCTTGAGGATGAGGATACATCGAAGTAAGCCAGCAACCATCACAAATACGGCGCCAGAGAACAGCACAAGTAATCCATACTTCTTCACCTTAGGTATACGAGCGCCCCAAAGCATGGGGACAGGAATAGCTAGCAAGTAAACGTCGGTCAGGATGTTGAGGCTGACAATGATGAAGATGTAAAGTTTGGATAGCGCGGGGTGGCAGAAGTCTGCTTTTTGTCAGCGAATTGCTTTAATACTGTTAATATATATATATATCTCTACGTACTGCCTGGGTCAGGGTATATTTGCCAAAAGCGGTTAAATGGCTGGCAGCTGAAGAGAATACAGCATAGAATGGCGATGTAGGTCGAGGCGATGAAGCCGAAGCCGATGTAGATCCGAATTTTGTACCCGGTAAGTCCAGCCTGGAGACCTTAGCCCTCTCAATCCGTTTAATTCCATATTAAGCTTACCGTGAGTCGGAAGTAGAAAGCGCATAGCGCACTCTTGATGACCCAAAGACACGTTGAATACGTTATCCATCCAGCGATCTGGATCTTGGATCCCCCAACCCTCCATCTAAATTCCTCACTGTCCCGCGATAGAGCCTTACGCTCTTCATCCGTCATGCCACTGTTCGTCAATCCATAATACTTTGCTCCAACAGTATACGCAAGCGCCGTCTCGATCGTATACGGGATAATCGCTAACAGCATGAGGTAATCGTCGGCCTCAAAGTTCCTCACGCCGACTTGTCGGATTCTCGCAAACGTTCGCAGGCCAATGACCGAAATGCCAATAGAGAGCAGTGTAAACGCCTCTGCGGCGAAGGAGGTCGAACCAACCATGGCTGCAGCTGCAGAAACAAAAAGCGATACGAAAAACCAAGGCGTGCATAGGGGTCACGACGCAAGGGGAGGGGAAGCCTTTAAAGCCCAGTCAATGCCTGGAAAGCACGTAGCCACTCGCATGGACCAAGTCCGTTGCTCCGAGGGTCCATCGCCAATCACAACTCTATCTTGCAGCATTGTTCCGTTGATAAGAGGCCCAGGCACAGATCCTCGCCCAGGAGGGATGTCATTGCAAGGGGGTGTACTACAACTTAGGACCTCTATCTTAGGTGACAAAAGTCTGTAGATCAGCTTAGATAAATTTAGTATAGCTTTAGTGAATCTTAGACTAAGTAATTTTGGCACCTCCATTTGATGTCAGAAGTCTTCTTGCACCCCGAGGCATAGGAATTAGAAGCGGATGAGGCTTGCAGTAGTATTCTACGCTAGAAGACGATCGACATTCGCCAAGGATTTGGTACAGAAATGGGCCTCTCAGCTGCCGACTCGAGTCATTTCCTCACTGAAGATCACTTTAAAAGTCTTTGTCAAACTAACAGTCATATGATGTCAAAACGTGGCAGTGAGTCGTGCGTTTCAGATAACGCCTGAAGTTTCTTGGAAGGGAAGAGGAATGTTTTCGGTTGACGATGTTGTACCCTGGCTTCGGGAATAGGCCGAAGAGACCAATCAGCGACGATCAGTGTCAGCTCTATTGAATCGACTCAGCATCTACAGAGTCAGAAAGAAAGGGTTCATGAACGACTTACCTTATTGAGACAATGTAACCGGGTATGCCAAACTCAAAAGCCTCTCCTTTCTTTGTCCATGCTCTCCCGATTTGCAGAGACCCGCGCCCATCTCAGGGGTTACCGAGTCCCCGGATTCATCATTGCAGCTCCCCGGCAAGCAAAACACTCCACATTCCGAAGCTGACAAGGATTGATCGGAACCAGAGGAAAGGCTTCTGCGCCGCAGTCCATTCAGGAGAAGTGTTGTTCATGTGAAGCAAAGATGTCTTAGAATGCATGAGTCGTGAATTGACACGTCAAAGGTCCTTTTGTTGAGTCTGATTACAAAGGCTAGAAAGGTTCTTGACAACAGTCAATGCGGCAGATCGACCGCAATTGAAACGCGTTCCGCCAAGTGCCCCGCCGACTTTTTTAGCGCTCGTCACCATTCCATTTAGAATCCCAAGCGGAAGTGATAAAACTTGTGACCTCTATTCTAGGTGACAAAAAGCCTTAGGTAAGTTTAGGTAAATTGAGTATAATTTAGTATAGCTTTAGAGGATCTTAGACTAAGTATTTTTGGTACCTCAATTTAACGTCAGTGGTCTTCTTGCACCCTCGGGGCCATCTGCAGGGCAGACTACGCTGACGGCTATACTGAAAAAAGATTGAATTTGCAGATCACGAAACTCTGAATTGGCAGCGTTGGACCTAGCAAATTTCTTTCCTGTAATTTTGCTTCACGCCCGGGAGTTTACAGCCTTATGGGGCAACCGTTCGCTCCTCTTTAGATGGAGGGAGGCCGTGGACTTGTGGAACTGGAACGCCTGGTCGGAGGCTCAAATTGATATAGGGTGGCTGCCTTATTTCGCAAAAACATCCATGCCCCAATCACTCTTCTCTAACTGCGTATTTGCATCTCACGCCCGGAATAATTGCAAGGCTCCAAGTAGATTTACTTAAGGAATTAGGCACTGATTAGAACATCCGCCTGGACAATCTAGTGATTTTTCGCTCATTGACGTCATCTGAAGGTCTCTCTGCAAAATGGCCCAGAGAGAAACTGATGAGCAGCTGGAACAAAAATCATAACGCGGAACCAAAGCCATCTGAGTATTCCAAAACGTTGATGAAGACTCCAACCTTGAGATTATTCAGGCATTCGAATTTTGCAATTGTCTATAGATAACGTAACTGATCTGAAGATTGAACAGCAAGTTCATTATCAGATGCTGCCTATTGCTATGGCAGGTAGCCACCGCGCACTATATTTCCAGTGAGCCATACGCGCCCCACTTCTCTACACCTTCCTTCTCACAAGCATCCCGCAGCATCGCTTCATCGCCAAAACACCACAGAAATCATGAGCCTTTTCTCTTCACGGCCATTAACTATCGGCGGCTCTCTTCTTCTGATGTCCCCGATGCCTCCACAGTCTGCAATGAAAGAACCACTCCATTTGCACTCGTGCGCAAATCTCATCTTCCTATGGGGTCCTCCACCTGCCTCGCCTCGAACACTTGAACAAGCAATCAGCATCACCGGCAATGTCGAGTGCAGCCCGGAAGCTATATTTGCGGACACAGGAATTCGCATCCATCCCTGGGAAAGACGACTCTCCCAGAAGCTTGCAAAGCTCGCGACCAAGAGCCACCGTCTTCTCGGCGAATATCTCAATCTTTGGCTTGGCGACATAAACCCTGAGTACTGGACGCTTGGTACTCTCGAGATGTTGTACAATCTTCTTTTCGACGCCACTCGCCGTATCAATAACCTAAAGCAGCGGAAAGAGAAGTTTGACGACATCAAGATTTACTTGGTAGCTGGTGCTTTTGCAGACGCATGGCATGGCATGAAGCCTACAGTTTATCCAACCCGTCTTCGAGACGCACACATTTTCTTCTCCGCTCCTCACAGAGACCTCACGGGCGAGAGCGATAGGTCAGAGACCGAGCCCTCTATTCCTACAGTTCAAATCCCCCAAACAAATCCCGTGACCAGCAAGCATCCTGCGACCGAGTCTCTCGAGGCTTCCCCCCAGCAGCGACGACGACAGGAGATTGCTGTTCCAGCAATGACGGGCGATGACACTGAGGTACTTCCACTGTCTAGGCAGGTTTGCAATACTGACTTCTGCAGTTCCTCTCAACTGATTGCGACCTGATATCGGAACTCAAACAATACCAAGATGACGCAAAGGACAGCTTCCTAAAGATGTTACGCAAGCTTCCCACCCTCGCGACGATCGCCGTTGAAAAGTTAAAGTCTGAACGAGCGGCCACTTCACAGCATGTCAAAAGCCTGAAGAATGACATGGCTAATGCCCGGGAGTTCCTCGCGAAGCTCGAAGACTCTACTTCTCGCCTCATGACCGGATCGGCAGCACATGTCGCAAACGAGGAGTCACTGCAGAGGGCGAAACCCATCATCGAAGCCGCAAGCCCTGAAACTTGGTCAGTTGTGTCGTGGATTCACGAAAATGCAAAGTCGACTACATCCGCCGCCCTTGACGAGGAACTTCAGCAACTTGAGGCTTTAGAGGCGCGCCTCGGCAGGGTGGCTAAAGAGCTGGAGGAAGCTCGGGGATCGATGAATATCACAGATGAGAAGATCGAACGTCTCGCGGCTCAATAGGATGAGACTGATGACTACCGAGTTTTCATCGGACACATGGCCCTCCTTTGTGAGGCAGGGCCCAAAGGACTGATGAGGGTGGTTGCTGCTTTGAGTGAGCAAGGACTTGAGTTTGAGACATTGATTCGTGAGAATGTAAGCGATGGACAGGTCAGCGTTGATGAGTAAAATGGAGGCAACAGGAAGTGCAGGCTTCAGAATGATACCGGGCGTGGAAAGTAGCTAAAGTGCAATCTTGTCAGATCACAGATGGACGATAGTTTTTGGGTGGACATTCTAAGGATGGAAGCAATGTTTCTGTAAGCAAAGCAGTTACGGAGTACACAGGCAATAAAAGCTTCACTGACGTCATTACTGAGAATCAGAAACAACAAACCACAGAGTCATTGGAAAAACAAGATCTTTTGATGTATCGAATGTTCATGTGCGATAAATTACCTCCTCAATCTATGTACATCCAAGCATATTAAACAAATAAGCTAAAAGTCCTTTTCCGCGGACGACTAAGAAGTTTCGAAAAACCAAGCAAATCAAGTCATTTTCCCATATCCGGCAATATCCCAGTCATTAACGCATCACTTCATAAACAGCCCTTATCTAGTCAGTTGCTCCTGTTGAACAAAGACATGCGCAAGCCCCCTTTCTTAGGCTTCTGATGAAAAGAGCTCTGCGCGCTGACGGGTCGAGGGTCGAAACTGTCGATGCTCTCCATGCGCTGAACGGGCGGACGGACCGCAGGTGGTGGGGGCTGCTGCATGAGTTCCCCGCGGAGAGCTTTGCCCACCTGATCATGTTGACGAGAATAGTCATCGTGCTTGGACTTGGCTTCGATGAAGCGGTCCTCGGCTTGGCGACGTCGTTCTTGAAGAGCGCGGATCTCATCGTCGAGTTGGTTCATTTGGGCTTGGGCCTCGCTCATGAGATGATCATACTCGTGAATCTTCTGCTCAAGAGGAAGAAGAACGCTCTTTTGAATGGAGGGGCTGTTGAGACGGTTGATATCATTGCCAGGGACTGCCAGACGGTCTGGTGAAGGCGCGCGGCGCTGCCGGTGCTGGTCTGAGGCCATGGATTGAGAAACACGGCTCTGCTGCATGTTTGGTCCATTTCGGGGAGGTGACTCTCCGTGAGGTCGGGGTTCAGACTCTGAAGCGCGGCGCGATTGACGTCTGTACCGCCCATTTTCTCTGGGCCCATTGGGCTGCTGCTGCTGAGGACCTCCGTCCACCTCGCCAGGGTAAGTGGGAGGCATTGGTTGCTGAGGGCCTGGACCTGGACCTGGGCCTCTAGGAGCGTTGGTGTTTGGGCCTGGACCTGGAGGTTGCCTACGCTGCGAAGGCTGACCAACGGGAACAACACGCTAAGAGCAAAAGTCAATTACGAGGCTCTATCGCGGAGAAAAGATGTTGCAGAATTGCATTCTCTAGCGCGAGCGGGAAAAAAACTCACCTGTTGCTGCTGGTGAGCTTGTGCCACCATAGCATTCTGCAATGCCACGTCAGAGGTGGGTGAGCGCATCTCGAATTCTTCACTCTGAGGGCGGAAGTCATCGAGTTGCTCGGGCGATTGAGTGCGTCTGTATCTCGGGCTCTGGCCATTTCGCGCAGCACGAGCTGCCTCGCGGGCGTCACGAGCAGTGCGAGGCTCGTAACCGGGATCCTCAAGATTGTATCTTGGCTGATGGGGAGCCGCCATTGCAGCCATGATTCGGCGGGGTTGTGATGCGATATGCGGTGAAAGAACAAAAAATTGGAATGAGAATGTCTTACGAACAAGACATGAAAAATAGCGGGTAGAGAGTGAAAGGGATGAGAATCTACACCGACAATGTCAGGAACTGATTCATGTTTTAGTGAGGGTCTGGAAAGGCGATGGCTGGAAATCGCGAGGTTGGTTTCGCTTGGGTTGGTTTGACACAGCCAAGTCGAGTCGCAGTTAATTTTTGAGGTTGGGGAGTTTTCTTAGCCCCAGGGGTCGAGACCCACTAGAGAGCACAACACCAACCACGGCCCTCAGGGAGCAAGAAAACAGCAGGCCTTGAATGCGAGGTGTCAAAATAAACTCAGCAAAGGCATCCCAAATTTATACCTAAGCCTTTTTGTCGCTTAGGATCAAGGTCTTGAGGTTTCTTCCCTCCCCGAACTATCCGTACATAGCACAGCTAAGACAGTATCTTTCTATTTTTACGAAGAGATATATGCAGCAACACGCATCGCTTCGTATCTATCGATTGAGTACACGTACGTTGAGGGTGTTCTTCTGTACTCGTAATTGATCCACGTGCCGAGACAGCGGCTTAATGCAGCCCTTGGCTTCCAGGGATCACGGGCGTGGCTGGATCGCGAAAACCGGGTATTCCCAGATTGACGGGCGTCTATCACTTCGTTAAAGCAAAGAATTCGATATGAAACGCTTCAATGACTTGCTTTAGTGTTTTGCTATTTGTTAAACGAGTCTAGCCCAGCCGTTCTTGGCTGGTGATGCATTGAATGTGAAGTTGCACTTCTGCACGTCAACGCTACACAGTGTTATCTGAACGCGCGTCGAGACAGCAACCATCAGTTCTCAACCTTTCGCATTAACTGTTCTTCTTCTTTTGGGTGCCACGAGAAGGTTGGTTCAAATGATGTCGCACTCGATTGCAACAATTTATGCTTGCGACCGTTGTAGGAGCGTTGATTGACTTACCCTCCGTCAGCCGTCGACTCTTATCGCGTCATGGTCATGGTGCGACACGCAAAATTTTCCGCGTCAGAGGCAAAGCGGCCCGTCCCATCACATCCAAGCCCAATCTCACCGCCATCGGATGCCTTGACTCGGATCTCAAACACTGCCCAACGTTTGTCGCATACAGGGTAAATGCCTGCCGACACTGAGCCCAATTGACAGCGACACCTCACGTCATTTAAGCGCAGCGAAATGACCCAAGATGCGACCGTGCCAAAATTGGTCACCGTCATAATAACAACTTCGCCAACTCCATCCGCGCCTTCAACCGAGCTTGTCTCAGCGGTCCTCCAGTCATTTGAAAAGCATTGCCAAGCTTTGACGTTGTGTAATGCTATTGTTGTTTTCGACACTTTTGATCAGATAGTACCTACAGCACGATTGAAGAAAGGACAAGTGACACCGCAACAAGCAGCAGATTTTGACGAATACAAGAAGAATGTCAAGGACCTGATACTGACAAAATACCGCCATGTCGGTGCTGAGTTCACCCAACGCCGTGCTACGGCGGAATATGGTAGTCCCAATCCCCAGAACACCGTTGATTACACGATATCGCAAACAGGTGACAAGAAGGTCACCTTTATAGAGCCGTCAAGACGCCTAGGATTCGGTCTGGCAGTCAGATCAGCTTTGAGGGTAACTCAAACTCCTTTTGTCTGGGTGCAGCAACATGACTGGGCTTTAGTTGCAGACCTTCCGATGGCACCTCTTGTACAAATCATGAAAGCATACGATTCGCACCCAGAAACTCCAATCAAGTATATATGCTTAGCTGCTATTCGTATGCTCTCGCATGCCATATCAGAACAACATCCAGTCCTACGAGAGCTATCATCATCCCTTACACAAAAATACGAAGATCCGATACATCCTGGCGTCAAGATACCCTTGACGCCGATTTACTTCTGGCATGATAAACCCCATCTTGCGTCAACAGCACATTACCTCGAGAGGGTATTCCCCTCACGGTTGGCTATGCTGCGAGGAGACTTTATTGAGGACAAGATCGGACAAAGAGCTCGTGCCCAGATGAAGGAAGGCCTCGTAAGCATAATTTCATTCTATCTCAAACGAACATCGGGATATGATGCCACGTGAAGGCACTTGCTGACGACAAGCAGTGGACGAAATGGGCTACTTGGCTTTACTACCCTGATGACGGGAAACAGCTATGTTTGAAACACCTGCAGGGGAGGACTTGGGCAGGAGCTGAACGACAAGCCGATAGGGCTGCTATGTGGAGACAAAGGAATGAGGCTGAACGGGCAGCTCAAGAAGACGGCTGATCTGGAAAAGATCAACAAGATACCATGATCAATAGAGAAAGACCGTGATTTATGATGTCACAGCAACTGAGCTATGATAGGAAGCATAAACTGCCGAGCGAGTTATGCAAGATATCACCCTATACCATAACGGTGAAGTCGGATGGCCTGTCCGATCTAGCATTCGGATGCCCTGGCCTTAATCGGCTTTCCCCGCATGACGCTTGACTCGTGCTGCGGTTAAAGAAATTTCCCGTCCTTGAAGCTCTTCAATACGGGATGAAGACATTCTTAACTAAGTAAACGGCGCGTGCCGCATTCAATTGCCGAAGGATCTATGCGGGGTGCCGACCCCTCACCTCGAGCCGATCACCATTCTCCATGATCGGTGAATCATCATAGCGACTTGGCGATCTGGGGAAAAGAAGGATAAAAAGAGATTATAAAAGCGTAGAAGATCCAGTATGAGTTGATTGTGATAGACAGTTCAAGGCTAATTCAATTGACACAATGAGACTCTTGACTCCCCTCATCATCGCCTCCAATGCCATCCTGGCAGCGTCCCAACTCATGGGAACGCCGTCCTACGAATATCTCTACACCGTCAACGCTACCCTCGGCGAACGTTGGCCGATTGGCGACTACGGTCAAGGTAGCCGCGTTGTGATTCCCATCACCGGCGGAACCTTCAAGGGACCCAAGCTTTCGGGAACGGTCACTAACCTTGGTGCCGACTGGGGTCTGACCGACACCAAGGGCGTTTTCTTCCCCGATACCCGGTACAACCTCAGAACTCATGATGGTGTTGATATTTATATCCAGACTTCTGGTCCGACGCAGCCAGATGGGAGGACGTTGTTGAGGGGCGTCTTCCAGGCGGCGCACCCGGATTATGAGTGGTTGAACTACGTCCTAGCTGTTGGGGTGTTGCAAAGACCCCCAGCAGAGAGTAAGGGTAAATACGTTGTTATTGATATGTGGGCAGTAAGTTGTTCTACTTCATCAACAGAAATAATATGCTGATCAGCAAATAGATGGTTTTGCCGGACTGCAACGGGAATTGCTAGGGCGAGGCCGACGGTGACATGGCCGGGATGGATATAAACTCTCTGTGGATGGACATGGCGTGATTTGATACATCCTGGTAGAATGTCACCGCCGTGATAATTCCGATATGAAAAAGTCAAAATGCGCTAGAAAGTTCAGACGATCGAACTAGTTGTGGATCCGGGGTATTCATCGTGAATGGAATACGAATGTACGGAAATGGCGACAAAGTTCACAGGGGTTGGATATAACAATTAAATTTTCAACTTCACTTATTGACCCAACTTCTGAAAAGCTCGTGAGGCTGCAAAAACACTCATGTATCACCTTTCATGGAGTAGTGATAACGAAGTAAATGTACAGGGATCCAAGTGCCGTATTCTGTATGCTTGCAGGTCAGCCGTCGTTGACAAAGAGGATGTTGCATCAGGAACCCATTTGACGCGCAATGGTTCGGAATGCTATCCGGTTCCTGAACAGATGTGCAATGGTTCTTACTGGCGACAATTATCGATCGGCTAAGCAGGGGTAGTTGCTGGTCGGTGCTAGAAAAGACCGCGAACTAGGCCTGGAACTCAACGGTTGCAGTTAAAGAGCAAAGACGCCGGAAAACTCTCTCTTGGCGATTGCTGGATTGTCCAACTTCAAACACCGAGGGCATAATTGTGCCACGAATTCACATATGAAGACGCAAGATTTAATTTAACAATGGCCTCATTCGAAAACTCCTGCAGCGCCCCTAATAACAGAACCCATAATAGCACTAGTCTCCATTCCAAGTAGATTATCCGGACCGATATCTCTGCCCATCCTCACGACGACTGACTCGCAAACTCCTCCCCAATAAACCCGGTTCATGCACCCCGGATCTAGTTCCCAACCAGGCCAGCCGAGGTTTCAATACCCCTTCTTTTCCCCTCACGAACCCAACTACCGCTCTGCCAAACCATCCTCAATCCGCGATAGCACTCCCACGGTATTGCCGAGGGTTGCTGATCTGGTAGGGATTAACGGCGTCTTGCTGCTTCAGGAATCAGTTGCGTATTTGGTCAGAATTATCGCAAGGATCCCCCGCAAAATATGAGGGCATGGGTTTTGGTAAAAGTTTATGCGGGAGACGGATATAAAAGAATGTTGTCCGCCGGCCTTGTCATCTTGCTTGGCTTTGTTCCCCAGGTTCTCAGCGACACCTCGACTGATATTTGTTTACCGCAAGATAATATGCGTCCTACAATTTTCCTCTTTTCGGGGTTGGGGGCTTGTGCTGCTGCTGGCAAGGGTGATGACTTTGCGGCTAAATGCGCTGGTTTCAAAAACTCGCTGAAGCTGCCCAACACCAAAGTCTGGTTCAGTGAGCACGTGCCTGCTGGGAAAAACATCACTTTTCCTGACAACCACCCAACATGCACGCCCAAGAGCACTATCACTGATGTTGAGATCTGCCGTGTGGCCATGTTTGTCACCACTGGTCCCAAGTCAAACCTTACCCTTGAGGCTTGGCTTCCTTCCAACTGGACCGGCCGGTTCTTGAGTACTGGAAATGGTGGAATGGCTGGATGTATTCAGTACAATGACGTCGCCTACGGTGCTGGCTTTGGCTTTGCGACTGTTGGAGCTAACAACGGCCACAACGGCACTTCTGCTGCCCCCATGTACAAGAACTCGGGAGTCGTTGAGGATTATGTTTACCGTTCAGTCCACACTGGAACTGTTCTCGGCAAAGAGCTTACGAAGAAGTTCTATGGCAAGAAGCATACCAAGTCTTACTATCTTGGATGCTCAACTGGAGGACGACAGGGATGGAAGGAGGCGCAGAGCTTCCCTGATGACTTTGATGGTATTGTGGCTGGTGCTCCCGCCATGCGCTTCAACGGTCTGCAGTCCCGCTCTGGAAGCTTCTGGGGCATCACTGGTCCCCCTGGAGCGGCTACCCATCTCAGCCCAGCGGAATGGGCCATGGTTCAGAAGAACGTCTTGGTTCAGTGTGACGAGCCCCTTGACGGTGTTGCCGATGGTATTCTCGAGGATCCCAACCTTTGCCAGTACCGCCCTGAGGCTCTTGTCTGCACCAAGGGTCAGACCTCTGGCTGCCTGACTGCACCCAAGATTGAGACAGTCCGCAAGGTCTTTGGCCCTCTGTATGGTAACAACGGCACATATATTTATCCCCGAATTCCTCCTGGAGCCGATCAAGGGTTTGGTTCTGCAATTTCTGAGCAGCCCTTCCCTTACTCCACGGAATGGTTCCAGTATGTTATCTGGAACGATACCAAGTGGAACCCCGACACCATTGGACCCAATGATTACCAGAAGGCTTCTGAGGTTAACCCTTTCAATGTCGACACATGGGAGGGAGACCTTTCCCAGTTCCGCGAGCGTGGATCCAAAATCATTCACTGGCATGGTCTCGAGGACGGTCTCATCAGCTCAGACAACTCGATGGAATACTACAACCACGTCTCGGCTACTATGGGTCTGAGCAACACTGAACTTGATGAGTTCTACCGATACTTCCGTGTCAGCGGCTGCGGTCATTGTTCGGGCGGAATTGGAGCCAGTCGCATTGGAAACAACCGCGCTAACCTGGGTGGCAAGGATGCGACGAACAACGTCCTTCTCGCTCTTATCCAGTGGGTTGAGCAAGGCAAGGCACCCGAGACCATTACAGGTGTTCGCTACGTCAACGGCTCTAGCACTGGAAAGGTCGATTTTGAGCGAAGACACTGCCGCTATCCTTACCGAAATGTTTTTAACCGTACCGGCGACTACAAGAATCCCGATAGCTGGAAGTGCGAGCTGCCCAAGTAAACGGAATACAGCGAGACGACGCGGGTGCGGGTGCAGGTAGCGTCGATTATATAACATTTATTTCATAGCATACACATAGCAGGATCGTCGTAAATAAGATGAGCTTTAAATAACAGTCCTCCCTCAATGGTCGGGATAATTCGGTACCGAGCAACTCCGCCAAGGATAAAGTGATGTCAAGAAAACGACTAGTTACAAATTACCCCAAGGAAACCACTTCCTTGGAAGACTCCAAAACACGGGGGAGGGTATGTGCTGTCAAGATCAGTCATTTCCCCAGACGCGTTGCTGACCAAGTTGCATGGTCGGCTAGTCATTCAACACGAAAGGTTAATGCTGCCAAGACACAGAGATCCCCACGATCTTGGACAATCAAGAGGAAAAGTCGGAGCATCTGAGTCAAAAACAGCGAGGAATTGGGGTTCTCCCCCTCATTTTCCCCAACCTTTTTGCCCCCACAAGATCCTAAATCTTACTCCAACCAATGCGCCCTCTATGACAACAGGGCGCGAAGCTGGGCGAGTCAGGGTTGGGATGCAGGAAAGTGAGGCGCGTTGTTTTGTAACTAGAACACGCAGGATGCTGATCAGTCAAGGGGAGGAAAGAAAACCCAGGACCTTGATCCTAAATGACAAAAAGACTTAGGTAACTTTAGCCTAAGCTTAGGGTACTCTTTACTAAGTTTATTTAAGCACCCTCTTCTAAAGTCTTATGTTTTCTTGCTCCTCGAGGTCAGTCTCCCCTCCGCCATGCGCCATGGAAACCTCCTCTTATCACGATAAACGGGAATAAACTCACGGCACTTCTCAAGTCCGCCCGACCAGAATCTTACGATAGTCGCCTCAATGGCGATAGACTCAACACAATGTACAATACCACCGAGACTTTATTTTATCTCTCGCCAATAGCAAGACTTGTATTGCGCCGGTGTCGGATACTGCACTACGGCAAGGTGTAAAAGACTGGGCGACTCCACTAAATGGCCAATGCATGTGTCAAAACAAGCTATTTTTCGCGTAACGGAAATGCTGAACCTTTTCTTTTCGCTGAATACGCCGGCAGATTTTCCAACAAGGTTCTTTCTGTCTCTCCGACACCGTACGAGGCGGAAATAAGCTTGTTACTTGGCGTCCGATTTAGCCGTGTGCTAGACCGAATCTTTCACCGTGAGCCAGCACTCGAGAGCCTCATTTGAACGACAGCCACTCTTCAGCAGAACATATTTACTGATCCCTCTGGACAATTGATGCAAGACACCGATGAATCAGCCATGCCATGGTTATCTCCGTTCCAACTTCCACTGGAGATCTCTTGTTCATCTCGTTTGACCAACCAATTCTCATTCAGCAAAGATCGCTGACACATAACGTAACACCAACTCCATTTTATTTTTTTGAATCCACGGCCCCGTTTCTTTTTGCTCGGCCAAGAGACATTCCAATGACCTGATGGTTTTTGAAGATTTGCTAACTTTTACGTGAGAGACTCACGTTCCCCCATGGGGCTCCGCGAGTCTTTTTTTCTTCCGTGCGAGAGATAACGAGACGAGCGTCTTTTACAAGGTCTCCACGGAAGATAAACATCTGGAGACTTTTGGGCTTGGCGAATGTATATAAGATTTGGCATCGCCCGATGTTGAGTTGGAGTTGGTCTTCATCTCGTCAAACTGTCGCTGATCATAACCCGCCATTATACACCTTCTACCTCACATTGAGCTTTTATTACTGACTACTATTACTGTGTTTTATTGAATATGGGCGCTGAAGATAAGACGACAAAGACTCAGCCTGAGATGGCTCAGCCCGAGCATCACCGTCCTGCATCCATTCGCGGCATTGACGGCGATGAGATCAACACGATCAACGATGGCGGCGACATCATGGACTCCAAGGAGCAATCCGACGAGCCCGTGCAAAACATTTTCAACCAAGGCGGCAAGAACTACAGAACTCTCGGCAAATGGGACACAGTCTTCGTCCTGGTCACCAACCAAGTGGGACTCGGGGTTTTATCACTTCCAGGGTGTCTCAAGGTAAATAAAAGAGAATTGATCTTATTACAGTATTATTTACAGTTACATTAGGTCCTCGGAGTGATTCCTGGGATCATCGCGATTATTGGCCTCGGTTCGCTGTCTGCATACACTGCCTATGAACTCCTCCAGTTCTACAGAAAGTATCCCCACGTCGTTAACGTCGTCGATATGTGCGGTATCATCGGAGGTCGACCACTCGAGATCATTGCAGGTATTGGTTTGATGATCAAGGTTATGATGACCTGTGCGTCTGCCAGTGTGACATTATCAGTTGCTTTCAACACCCTCAGCAATCACGCATTCTGTACTGTCAGCTTCGTCATCATCGCCGTTGTCGCTTGCTGGGTCCTTTGTCTCCCTCGAACCGTCAAATTCGTCTCACAATCTGGTATCCCCTCCACAATCAGTATTCTAGCCGCCGCTCTTACCGTCATGATCAGCTTGGGCCTCGATACTCCCTCGCAGGCTCCCCCCGGATGGGATCGCGAGATCCAGGTTATCGGCAACCCAACCTTCCGACAAGGTCTCAACGCTTGTCTCAAGATCTGTTACGCCTATGCCGGAAATATCAGCTTCGTCTCGTATATGGCCGAGATGAAGAACCCTAGCCGTGATTTCCCCATGGCTTTGGCTTGCCTCGAAGTCTTCTCCATTACCCTTTACACTATCGTCGCCGTGGCCATCTACTGTCTCGCCGGCGAGTATACTACCTCTCCGGCTCTTGGATCTGCCCCCCGAATCGCTGCCAAGGTCGCCTACGGCCTCGTTCTTCCTTGTGTGTTCGCGACAGCTATGGCTTTCGGTCATACAGGCATCAAGTACATGTATGTTGTCGCTATGCGATCCATCAAGGCTACCCACCAAGTCACAGACCGAAGTGTCAAGTCCTGGGGCATCTGGGTTGCCTGTGTGACCCTTTACTGGATCATTGTCTTTGTCATTTCAAACGCCATTCCAATTTTCGACTCTATCCTCTCCATCTCCTCCGCCACCACGATCGCCTGGTTCACCTTTGGTCTCAGTGCCATCTTCTGGTTCCATATCAACAAGGGGCAGTATACCAAGAACTGGAAGAAGATTGCTCTCTGCATTATCAACGGCATGCTTATCGTCCAGTCATTGTTCATGAACGGTGGAGGTCTGTGGTCTTCCATCACCGAATTGTTGAACATATTTGAGAACGATAAGAGCTCCATTCGGGGCGTCTTCTCATGCGGTGACAACTCCATTTAGACACGAAAGTCAAGACCTTTATAGATATGGATATTATGCAGCAAGTATATAGCGATTGAATGATATATGATGATGTTACTTTTTACTACTTCTTCCCATTAACCCTTGGCTCGAGTCGGCGGGAGGCAAACTAAGCGATAAGCTTGCTTAGTTGGCCACCGTCAGGTCTCGCCAACGGGTTGAAGTCGATTGATCAGCTGATAATTTTGAATGCGGGTCCTACAAACACTCACCCTTTGCTCGATGAACAGGCCGCGAAATCTCTCTATTCCAGGGATTGATACAAGTTGTTGTCATTCAGCACCGTGAACGGAGTTGCCGGGAACAGTAATAGAACAACGTGATGAAATTTGGCTGACAAAGTGGAGTTGGAATAGTCTCGCGACGCTTCGGACCGACCAATGAAGGACGACAGTGGCGAGGCGGCATCTCGAGATCTGGAGTGGCCAGACCAGGTTCCGACGCCGCAGATCTGAGTCACTGTCGTAGGGCTGAAGCCTGCCATTATCTTGGAGCTTCTTAGAGTCCCCAGGTCCTCTAAGCTCTTGTCTCATTTGATGTACCTAGTATTGTTTCGATCAATTGGGTGCTTGGTAATACATAGATGAGTATCGGGATGACTTCGCAAATCTAGGCATGAAGCCTAATTTCTGTGAGACTTAATTATTCGATCCATCTCAAGCGATCCAATCCATATGGAAAATGTAAACCCTTAGGGAAACTCATTTTGGTGATGGCATACTAACCCATCAACGTGGGGGTTCAACACGCGATACGAGCGATACGGGATACGAAGGCTGACTTCATTATCGTGTCTATTTAAGAACAGCACCTGGTCTCCGAAATTATATTGCTATATCGCCAATATCAAAACTCGAAAGCCTTGCAATCTTTCAATTACCTTTCCAATTTCTTTTCGTTTACCAGAGTGAGACGACCCAACCGTTGGCCTCCATCATGATCACAATCGCTCCCTTTCGACCGCGTACATCCACCTTCCGATTACTTCAAAGACTTTCAGCCATCCAAATCAACGGCATTTCATCAAATTCACCGCTGAATCAAAGATGGATGACACAAGAAGGCAGCAAAAGCAAAGCTCAGCAAAATGAGATTCCAGGGCCGAATCCCTCGTACCCAGCTTTTAGTCTCAATTCTCTGGGCCTTAGCAAACGAACCAGGATAGTCGTGATGGTAGTCCTGGGCGTTTTTGGTACTATAGAGACATGGGTTTGGTGCAAAGCCATCTGGCAATGGAAAAAGGGTCGTCAAGAAGCAGAACAGCGACCTGCTGGTCATGCGTGATGGATATCAACCTTTGGTCTCTTTTTCTTACCCCAGCCATTGGCATATTCATAACTTGATGGGATTGCATTCGATCAGTAGCAGCAGCGTCTGAGAATAAACAGCCCGTTGTCTGTAGGAAATGCCCACAGACGCGCAATCATCATCACAAATACTGCGAAAGTGCTGGAGCGTATTCCATTGGTTTAGTGATAATGATATACTTTCGGGATCGACGGTCAAGAATGCCATGATACCCGATCACCCGGGGATAAGGCGGCTGTCATTACGTAGACATCGGATCTATCGGCAATTCCATTCGACGATCTGGCGTGGCTCTTCTCTGTACCTATCATAATCAAGAAACTTTGACGCGAGGCGTGCGGGGTGAAAGCATGTTTTATAGTGGTCACAACTCACAAGTAGCTTGGAACAGTATCAACGACTTACTCTGGCTGCATTGCGCCGTTGAGATTGGCTACAGGGATGCAGCCGAGATCTCTAGAACAGGCGCATCTCGGTTGACCGAATTAAATGATCTTTTGTCTGGAGCAGGGTTTTGGGGAAGTGATGCTGGTGCTGTAGCCGAGTTAGGGTTGCAGCTGGGACTACCAGTGCGAGTTGGTAAAGTGGTTGGAGTGAAATAAGGCGCGCGACATCTCAGACGGAATGAACGTGCCGATAATAGAAATATGCGGACGTCTCTCAATGTTCCCATCCTCACACGGCGAGATTGGGAGATAAGGAGCGGATAAACTGACATGTGACTGGTCGCTCAAATCACAAAGTCTTCTTCACCGCTAGGGTAGTTATGAACAGAAAATTGTTTTCTATAGGGTACGTCAATGTCTCTTGATTTCACAATTCGCCATCTCGAAACATCTGATAATGGTACTTTCCGGGTGCGGGCCACGCGTAATTTAGACGCGCGTATTTCCCAGTGACTCTATACGACAATAATGAGCTAGGTCTGATCTTTTACGGTAAAACAGCACCGTATCTAAAATTAACTACCAAAAATGAGACATTAATCAAACGAACTTTAATCTTAGGCTGTTGTTTGGCATTCAGGTATTGCGTTGCTACTGGACCTGATCTGTTGTATACATCTACTGGGTGAGATCGATAAGTCCCGCGACCTTCTCAAACAGTGTCTCAAGAGACGTAAGCTTGTGAATGACTCGCCCGGTGATTTTGTTCTTCATGGAAAAGACGGAAGCTTATAAACTGGAAATGAGGGTCGAGTCTAGACTTATTGATCCATGCCAGCTATTTTCCCCGGCATCTAAGCGAGTCCATAGCGCAAGGATTGCGTAATCCGTGCTCTCGCTTCCTCGTGTTTATTGCTTCGCCTCCTTTGACCTGAATTTCCTGAAGCAATTTTCGGCCCCGTTTCTGGACTAAAAAGCAGGACTGCGCCTCCTTGCTAGCCGGTTAACCCCTTTTGACAGATGATTCGTCATTTAATTCAGGAGAGTGTCTCAATCGATACCAAGAGTTCTTGCTCGCTCAAATTATTGCGTGTACGTTTTATAAAACTCATGAGCATTTTTAGACTTGATAGCAGACTTGGCTGTTCGATCTTGCTCGGTTGATGAAAGAGATAAGCCGCGGAGTTGAGTCTCTCCCTCTACGCTAGCATTAAAGTTTATTCCCCGCTGGTCGATCATTGGGCGAGATGAGAGCGTCATTGGCTACAACGGTCGCTGTAAGTTGGGCCTTGGCAGCTGTTGTTCACGGCATTGATGTATCATGGGACGATGAAAGTAAGTCAAACGGTCTTTATTTCTTCGTTGCTGGGTAACTTACCATGCCTAGGCTCTGTCAAACAAGCTGCCAGTACCGTGGCCTATGGCTTGGTGAAATACTATACTGGCAACAATACCGGTGATACACCTGGCAACCTGCCAGATCCTTATTATTGTAAGTGACGATGAAATGGAATACACGACGACTTCAGCAACTGATCCGAAACAGGGTGGACGGCAGGGGGTATGTTCGGCACATTAATCGACTACTGGTGGCTTACTGGCGATGAGAGCTACAACAAGATTACTACACAGGCTATGCTGCATCAGGTCGGAACAAGCGACGACTATATGCCTGATAACCAGACTATGACAGAAGGCAACGATGACCAAGGGTTTTGGGCAGTGGCTGCTATGTCGGCAGCAGAGCATAAATATCCTGATCCGCCAGCGGACCAGCCGCAATGGCTGGCACTAGTTCAGGCTGTTTTCAACGAATATGTCAGCCGTTGGGATACACAGCACTGCGGCGGAGGGATGAGATGGCAGATTTTCACCTGGAATGCGGGATACGATTACAAAAATTCCATTTCCAACGGTTGCTTCTTCAACATAGCTGCGCGCCTCGCCCGCTATACTGGCAACACCACTTACGCGGACTGGGCTGAAAAGGTTTGGGATTGGGAAACCAAGATCGGACTCATCAACAGCGACTATCAGGTCCGAGATGGTATCCATTTCGAAGGAAAATGCCCAAGCTCCATGGATACTAACCAATGGACCTACAATAGCGGTGTTTACCTTTATGGAGCTGCTGCCATGTACAACATAACCGGAAAAGCTTCGTGGAAAACCCGGGTTGACGGTCTACTGCAGGACATCAAGACCGTGTTTGTGAAGGATGGTGTTATCTATGAGCAATTCTGCGAGCAGAACAAGCTTTGTAACCTCGACCAACAGTCCTTCAAAGGCTACCTCACCCGCTGGATGGCAGCTACCGCACTGGTAGCTCCCTATACCTCTGAATACATCACAGAGACGTTGCTATCGACGGCAAAAAAGGCCGCTATCTCATGTTCAGGATCACCCTCCTCAGGTTTCGCAGGCAAGGCTGGCACGGCTTGCGGCTTCACATGGTTGACCGGCGCGTTCGATGGGATTGTTGGGGTTGGACCGCAGATGAGTTCTCTGCAATCTATCATGTACACCCTCGCCCCGAAGGCGAAAGCGCCAGTGACGACCAAGACTGGAGGAACGTCTAAAGGCAATCCCGGTGGTGGCCAGACGAACATGGATGTCGATGTGTCAAAACCGAAATATGCAAAGATCACAATGATGGACAAGGTAGGGGCGGGCGCCATAACATGTATGATTTTAGCCGGCGTTATTGGGGGTTCTGTATTTGCTACTATTTAAACATTTTTTATCAAACCAAGCTTTTGTGCTTCTATTAATACCATTAAATAGCCTCTAGCTTCCTATCATGGCTCTCGTAGAACTAAGAAGAAACCATTCCGTCGCACCGTGATAAGGCATTACCCCCACCCTTCTCCTGTATTATCTTTCTAATACCCTCATACAGTTTCTTTTCAGCTATCAGAAGTGCAACAAGATTCGCGTTAGTTAGTGTGATTTAGAAAAGGTGCAGTAGCCATACATTGAATTGGGAACATTCATGTTGATTCATACTGAATATGCAGCAGACCAATGACTGATCATATCTGTACAAACACGCTCTCTTATCCAATGTTCCTCCTCCTTGCTCACATCGCTACCAATTTGGTCTCTTGACTATATCAAGGGCAGCACGCATAGCGATTGCTAATAATAATGATTGCTCTTAGGAACAACTATGCTTCTTATCTATCGGACCCCAAACGCCTTGTTCGTTGGTTCTGTTATAATTATCGTAGCAGACAGAAACAAACATCGACCAAGGACTTCTACTCGGTCTTTGTCTGTAAAGTACTCTTAAAAAGTTTGGCATACAAGTTCAGGCCGTCTCAGTTCTTCCATCAGGCAATCATCCACTCCTGTGCGTCGACGACAACTCGAGAGTCTCGAATGCCACAGATCGGTCATGCCACCACTTGATCTTGGCGGATCGAAAGTTAGCACCAGGACCTTTCAGTACCTGGCCAGGGTGAACCACGTTCAGCAAGACCAAAGTGATGAGCATCGGCAATGTATCAAGGTAGCTGGATTAATTATCGTGGGTTGATTGGATAGTAGGTCGGAATATTGCAGAACTTGAGGGGTGTTTCCAAACATCTTTTGTTCAATGACCTTTAATTAGAGTGCTATAGTTTATAACAATCAAGAGGGATAAGATTATGTGTAGCTTGAAGGACTGGTAGCTGCCGTCAAATCGGATCAGGAAGAGGAATTCCAAAAGGACTAAGTTCTGTCCGCTGAATTAAGCTCTCAGCCACAAGTCTCAACTGCAAATAACACATCTAGCTCACAATTCCAAAAGGA
Organism: Fusarium subglutinans; assembly: GCF_013396075.1. Taxonomy (NCBI): domain Eukaryota; kingdom Fungi; phylum Ascomycota; class Sordariomycetes; order Hypocreales; family Nectriaceae; genus Fusarium; species Fusarium subglutinans. Next base: position 74,531 of record NW_023502072.1, on the reverse strand, counting down.
CATTAGGGAATCTGAACAACTGATCTCAACTTATGCAGGCAGGCGCATGGTCTTGAGTTATTGGTAGAAGTAGAAGGGGGTATCTTGCACCAATGAATCTGATGATGCCAATGAACCAGTACAACAGCATATCGCTCTTGTGGCGACAAGAATTGTCTGAATGGGTGGATGGTGAAATATTGATGGTATGGATGGGGACCAAAGAACAACTCCAGAGTAGAAAAGAGCTCATATTTCAGGAACGCTCTTATGAAAAGACATCTCTCCCACGACTCTAGAGATGAAAAAGGTATTCGAATGTGATCTTGATGATTTTTCAGATTTTTCATCTGACGAAGTTGATGTACCGGCCAGTCGGAATCATTGACGGGCCATTCAGCTCTTGGTAGCACTCCGAGTTTCAACCTCATCTTATACTCGTGTGGTGACCAGGAGCGACCAACTGTGAGGGAAGGCTTTCTGAAAGGATATGCATGTCTTGAGGTTTCAGAGTAGTCTTCCTTTAGCCTGTAGTCTTCAACACGAATGATAATTTGAGAGATTAGCTGATAGATCCTCAGCTGGGTCGATCTCTTGGAATTTTCGAGAGGGTTTGGGAAGGTTTGCTTGTCATAATAATGAAGAAAATCAGCCTCCTCTTTGTCCAAGGGGGCAGAACCAACTGAATATGTCAATAGACGTCTCCGCTTTTGTCTTGGATAACGTTTTGGGTCGAGGTCAGCGAGGTAGAGCAGAGCCATAGCATTCTGGAGAAGACCTCCGGTTTTGTCGAGGCCGATAAGTTCCCTGAGCACCTCCCGCACTATGATATGGCGATGAACGATATATTGTTGTAGCGTAGTGGGGGATGCTTTGGTGAGCCTCCTGATGCAGGCTGGTGACCCAAGATCGATGAGGATCTGTATTCGGATGGTCGCTGGTAGCCGCGAAAAGAAATCCATATTGAGCCGTGGGCGCCAGAAGCGAGACGTTCTGGTGACAGAGCGATAATCAGGTGGATGAGATAAAAAAGCAGGACAATGTAAGTATTGGGTTCCTTTTATGGCGAGAAACTTTGTAGGTGAGCCCTAATTGCCTGGAATATAGTTCGCCTGGCGTAATCTTGACTTTCACGGTAGGGTTCTCTGTGAACCTAATAACCTGCATGTGATTAAGCTCATCAACACAGCCCTTGTTAACTCTAATATTTAATGGCGCCTTATGGTTCGTCTGTATTCGCACTGGAACATCAGGTGGCGTCTTGCCAAATCGTGGGAAGGGGCAGCAACAAGGCATCGGAAATATTCTGTGGTAGACTTACAACACAAGGTGATTGAAAGCACATGAACATCCCAATGACATAGTCAAATACGGGCTCTCAAAGCTGCTATACTCGTGGCACTAAAGTAGTAGTCAAAGGAGGCAAGGGCTGTTTCATTTGGACCATGGAAAGGGTCCGGGTCAGTTGTTGGTCAGACTTCCCTTCGAATCTAGATTTTCCTCTGATTATAATTCATGTTATGGTGATTCATCCTTACGGCTGAATGCCTAACGTGAGCCAGGTGTGTTTCGCAGTTGAGATTTGTGGCTGAAATCTTACTTCCCATCGACTGCTCATCTCGAACGTTTCCCCTCACAATACAACTAATTCATGGATCGTATAAGAACACAGGTATTGAAGAGACACGAGCCTCTTTTTCTTCTATTTCATTCGTTTCACGGACTCATTACGTCTTCTCATCTTGCTTCTAAGCACTGCCCTTGACCATGAAAAGCGCCATTGCCTTTGGCGTCTCGTTGTTCACTTCAGCGTATGCCCAATGGCCATGTGGCAATATAGAAGAGGTACATCCACCTTTCACCTGGTATGAATGTATTCAAAAGCCTTGCTCGAAATACTTCGGTGCCATCGTCCTGGAGTCATCGTTACGTGAAACAAATTGCTGCGCCGGTAGTTTCAACATCAAGGACTTGCACAGAACACAATGTAAAAAGAAGGATGAAGATACCTGCCCCGTGGACTGCTGTATCGAGGGCGCTGACTACCGAGCTCATGGCATAAAGACCGAAGGCACGAGCCTGACAATGGACCTCGGGGCCACCGCGCCTCATGTTCCCAAGAATCTGATTCGCGTAATGCCCTTGAAGGATACCGAGCGTTACCCGAACAAGCCTTTGGTCCGCCGACATGATTCAGAGTATACTTTCGATATCAATGTTCGAAACGTCCCCCCAGGGTACAAGGCCAGAGTGTCACTCAATTGGATGGAACCGGATGGCGCTCGAACCAGGAAAAAGGGCGACAAAGCCGGCGCCAAGTACGGAACAGGGTATTGCGATGCTACATGCGACAAGGGCCAAAGGTTCGTCGAAGGAACAGCCAATTACGACGGATGGGTTCCTGATAAGCACGATCCCATGCTGGGCGCAGGTCGTATGAGTGCATGCTGCCACACCACTGTGCTTTGGGAGGGAAATATAGAGTCTACGGATTACCACTGGAGTCCCTGTCTTCCGCCGTGGTATCATATGTGCGACAAAGAAAAGTGCACAACAAAGTGTTTCGCGTTCGGTTGTCGCTGGAACCCTAATGGGAACAAAATGAAACCGTTCTACGGACCTGGACCTACCAACACTATCGACTCCAAAAAGACGTTCAGCGTTGTGACTCAATTCTTCATACAACAGACACCAAAAGTGGAAAATATCTTTAAAACTCGGGCCACCTACTATATCCAGGAAGGCAAGATTTTCCGCAGCGCACCATCTGACTTCAGACCCAACGGTAAGCTGTTCAATACCATCAATAGGCAGTTCTGTGAAAAGATGGCGTCAGACTTCAAATGGGGCAAGCGGTGGAGGAGATCCGGTGTATTTTGGCAGCGAAGTTACGGTCACCTGTACAAGTTGGTGCCTGTTTTTAGCATATACCGAGATGTGAGTGTGCTCTTTCAAGCTATACATACTGTGGACAAGACTGACTCTCTGGGTAGCGAGAGTATGACAAGATCTATTACTTGGAAAACGAAGGGAAAGAATTTGACGACTTCCCTCGCAACGCATCTGTTACTATCTCTAACTTCAGGATCGGCACGGTTAACCAGACCTTTGTTGATATGCTTGATCCGGAATTGCGGCCAACTGAAGTGTGGCATCGGCAGGGTGTCTCTTTTAACGAAAAGGATCAACCCAAGCCTACAGGTTGGGGAGAAGATAAGCTCTGAAGCACGTAACAGCGTTGCAGTTGTGCCTAGAGTGTTACTATTACCTCTATTGTAATTGCTGTCTGAAGAATGGACATCGACGGTCAAGCTTCGTAATGTTATGAGACGATAAAAGGCATCTCTTTGTGATAATTAATATGAACAATGTCTCTACCTAGCACCTGAATGCAAGTGACGTAGCGCTCTGTTGTTCCAAGGCAGTCCATTTGACCGACTGCCGAATGTTGTTACCGTGCTAATTATCGTCGTCCACAGATGTCGCCCAAAGAAGTAGGAATAAGCACTCCGCCGAATTCGCTGACAAGGAAGAGTTCTGAGCTCTCAAACGCCAGCGAATCACAAACAGATCTGAAAGACTGGTATTCCGGAGTGCGGGGAATGCTAGTCCAGGAAGCGGCCCTTAAACCCAAGAAGGCATTAGCTTTACGGGTCAATACCTGGGGTTTGCGGGTTTTCCTCGATATGACGCTTCCGATTTCCTTCCTAGACCGCACAAACCATGACTGGACGCTATGAACAGGGTAAAATTTGGCTAAATGTCCGTTGGCCGATACCCATCCAAGTCACAAACCTGTTCACCATGAAGTACAAAACGCCAGACCTAGCCTGATGTCTGTCGCGTATCGTAGGTCAAGGACTCACTGGAAGGCATCACCATGGCGCTGTTCTTCACTCGTTTTCTGTCTGTAGTGCTCTGGCTGCAGTCATGCTCTGTCCTCGCCATGCCACAGCAGAATGGCTCGACTGACTTGAGTATCCTTCCAAAGGTATCTCGGGTGAGAACCTTCATCCTTACCGATATCCTCAATGAGCCCGATGACTCAATGTCAATGGTCCGGTATCTACTGTACTCGAATGAATTCGACACTCGGGGTCTTGTCGCTGTGACCTCTTGGTCCTTACGAAATGACACCCATCCCAGCGAAATCAAGAAGATCATCATGGCCTATGCCAAAGTTGTTGATAAGCTGAACCAGCATGTTCACCCTGACAATCAATTTCCGGATCCGGGGGAGCTTTTAGATCAGATTTCATCTGGACCTCGCGTGAGTACCCTGGCAAGCCAAACGGTCTTGCATGCTAACCCTATCAGTCATATGGACGAGCCGCCCTCAAGGAACCCATCAGCGACGGGGCCAAACTCCTTATAAAGCGTCTCCAAGAGTCCAAAAAGCCACTCCATGTAAGTCTCTGGGGTGGAGCAAACACTTTGGCTCAAGCGCTACAGCACATTGAAAAGACAAAAAGCAAGAGAGAAGCTGCCGACCTTCGATCTCGACTAAGGGTTTACTCAATCTCAGATCAAGATGATACGGGTGCTTACATCCGAGTCAAATGGCCAGATGTCTTCTTCATCGTCAACGTCCATGGCTATCGCGAATATCGACTTGGAACATGGACCGGTATATCTACTGCCGACAACGGCGCAGCCAACACTACAAAAGTGACAGACAGTTGGCTTACACCGAATATTCGTCTGGGTCCTCTTGGAGCGCAGTACCCCTTTATTGCTTACACAATGGAGGGAGACAGTCCTAGCTTTATTTGGAATATTCAGAATGGTCTGAACGTTCCTGGTAGACCTGAATATGGAGGCTGGGGAGGTCGATACACTCGCGTCACGGAAGACACCGATATAAACGAATATGGCACATCCGGGGATGCTTTGATCAACACCAAGGGTCAAAGCTGGTTTAGTCCCTATGCTACTATCTGGCGCTGGCGGGATGCGTACCAAGACGACTTTGCCGCTCGTATGCAATGGACTCTGGTCGATGGCTTTGATGAGGGCGCTCACCCGCCGAGCATCAATGTCAACGGATCCACGGGTAGTGAGCCCCTACGCTTCAAAGTTGGCTTAAAGGACGCTATTATCTTGGATGCCAGCAATACCATCGATACAGATAGTCAAGACGATCCGTCTGGGCTGGACTTCGAATGGTACTCTTATGCTGAGTGTTCTTCACCAATGTTGACCAGTCTTGCTGCCAACTTCTTCTCCGTTAATGCACTGGCGCCGCCAACAGGGACCAACGGCACACTCTGTGTGAATGAAGCAGGTTTTAGCAATGTGGCGTTAGGACCAATGGTCAGAATCTCTACCAACTTGACTAGTTGGGAAGAGGAGCAGCCCAGTTCGGTTGATAAGGAATGGCATGTTATCCTTCAGGTCACCAACAACAAGGGATCATATCCAATCCGAAGGTATAGACGGGTTATTCTAGAGCTCCCTGAATCAAAGTAGATGGGGTCCGTTCGAGTACCATAGCATACATTTATCTTCTTCTTCTTCTCCATGTCTCATCATTAGTTGTTTTGTCAAACGCTTGGCTGATCTTCCGTATTTTCCTTCAACTGGGAGAATTCGTCGTCTTCCTCCCAATGGCGTGTAGTTTGCAAATTGCAATAGCCTGTTTCAGACGCAACCGCAAGTCTTCATCCGGCGCACATGCCAAAGCCGCCAGTATGCTATCCTGGAGTGCTGGATTCTTTAGCTTATGCGTCTTCCACATGGACAAAATCGCAAACGCTACGCCGGATAGCCTTCGGACTAATGATCTATCTTCTGTACCAGTCAGTTGAAGAGCCAATATCCATTAGAACAAAACTTATATCTCGCTAACCCACCCAATCCCACATCTCGTTAGTCGCCAAGTCTATATGGCCGTCAATCGTCCCGGCATCCAGCGGCTCGAGCTGCTAAAACTGGGGAATCTAGTCCATGAGAAGGTCAAATGGGATGACAGGGATTCAATTCTCACGTGGGATGGCCTCCGTTCGGAGGTTATCACGGCTGGGGCGACTAATGAGCTGCCCGCCTTGCGACAGGTAGAGATGATAGGCGAAGTGCTCGAGGAAGACGACGTAGAGATGGAAGATGCGGAAGGCGAACCAGGAGAAGCCGCCGAATTTGACCTAACCCAACGGAGCAAATTTGCTGGCGTTATAGAATGCCGACGAATTTCGTGAAATACTTTCGAGAATTCCTCACAGAGCTACCGACTAGAAACCTTTGGCGGAGGCTTTAGAGGTGGATGAGCCTCTTATTGATGATTTAGTGACACATCTCCACAGGGTTTGGGCTGACCTCGGTCGTCTAGTTGCCTCCATCGGTCGGCAATTCTGGCAAGACAACCATAAAGCCACTACGGAGGAGATGCAGCAGGCGTGCAAGCAAGGGCCGCAGCATCTCATTCGCCTCTTGAGACTTCTTGATCCCGACGACGCGATCAAGCCCATCGAGGTGTTTCCATCTTGGCTGGAACATCAAAAGCCTGCCTTACATTTGCAATTAGCATAAGTTTGTCACAGAGTGAATGGAACTGGTCGCGTGGAGCTGCGCAGCCACTGGTAGACTTTGATCGTTTCGATGCTGCTGGCCAAGAAGCTTGGGGAAGCCTGCGTCTACTACATTCTTGTGTACGCCGACCGTAAGGTATTACTACCAAGCTATTGACTGCAACACTAAATTATGCACTAGACACTGGATATCAATGGGTGCTTAGACTGCTATTGCTCTACTGGCCTTTGAGCCCTTCACCTAGGCTATCTTAGCCAGAGAGGATAAGACAGTCAATTTGGGCCTCTCAGAGTACGCCAAGCAAGGATAAAACTTAGGACCTTTATCCTAGGTGATAAAAAGCCTTAGGTAAACTTAGTGTAATTTAGTGTAATTTAGTAAAGATATAGAGGATCTTAGACTAAGTATTTTTAACACCTTGGTTTAACGTCAGAAGTCTTCTTACACCCTGAGGTAATGCAGTACATTCGGTTAATGATCCTCTTAAGACTCTTGTAAATATTCCTACAATCGGCAAGTCAACTCATTTAGATGGCGCTTCGTGGGATGTCTTTTGTCTAGTGAAATATTGCGAGGGAGGAATGGTGACTGTTTCAGCTCTGTCTGTCAAGATTGGGTTCCTTGCCGTGAGGCACTCCATGGCGCCACCTTGCCATTTCCCTATCCTTCTTGAGAATTGAGCAATAGTGGCTGGGCTTGACTATATATTAAAATTCGATATTGAATTCTTTGTCTCAGAAGTCGAGCCGCTGAACTTCGTGTTGATCTGTGTGTCGGCTCGTCGCCCAAGGCCGGAAAAGAGTGCAGGGCACACTTGGCGGGTGATGATGTTAGCATCAGGAGGAAGCCGCACGAGCAAATTTAGACCTTTGTCCAATATACAAAGCAACAAAGTAAAATAATATTCATCTTGACTGTCTTGTGATGTGTACTTAAATCTATGATCTCCGCTTGACCTCCAATTGGACTCCAGGATCCGCAAACAACTCAAAGCCAAAGGGCATCAGCTTTGGTGTATAGCCCTCGGCTAGCCGCAGATCATAGTCTAGCAAGATGGACGCTACCGCAGTCTTAATCTCGGCGATCGCGAAAAACCGTCCTGGGCAAATAGGTTTACCAATACCAAACACGAAATGATCCTCACTTGTGGAGGTTGCTGAGCTAGCGTAGATCCACTTACCGCCCTGCGCACGAAGCTTCACATAGCGATATGCATCGAAGGTGTCTGGGTTCTCGTATACCTCGGGGTTCCGGAGCTGCGACATGTAGATTGAGATAGCAGTGCCTTTGGGTAGATACTGGCCGTTAGGTAGCGTAACCGGCGACAGAACCTGACGATCGAGGTTGACTATAATATGTTAGTTGACAGATCACAATGCCAGAGGGAGCGTCGTATAGACCTACCTATAACGGCAGAGTTTAGCCTCTGTGTTTCCTTGATGACACTGTCGAGCAAGCGCATATTGGTCAGAGCAGCAGGAGACCATCCATGCTTGGCAATCACGGCTTCTATCTCCTCCCGGAGGGGAGTCGCCAGGTCGTGAGCGCATATCTCAATGATTGTCTGCTTCAACAGCTCAGAGGTAGTTACAACAGCAGCCATAGACATTCCAAGCTGGGCGGCGACAGGATCATAGCCCTTACCGCCCGCGATCTCGCCAAACCAGGTGATGGAATCGTCGTGCTCCTTTCCTTCGGCTGCCCTTTTGGCAAGGTTCTTCTGCAAGACTTGACGAGCACGCTGGACCTCTGCTCTGCAACTCTTGCAAGCGGGGAGGAACCATTGTACAATAGGTCTCAGAAACCGCGGCCATGCTCGCAACGCGCGAGCAGCAAGGAACACGGTCATACCGTAGTTGGTGCTGACCTGCTGCCATGTCTCGTCGCGCGACAACTCCTCGCCAACAAAGACGGACGCAGACATTCGGCTGATAAAGCTAACGCCATCCTTGGCCCAGTCGACTGCCTTCCATTCTATCCTCGCTATCAGTCGATGCTCACAGATCACAGAGTGGGTAGATGCTCAATATGTCGTACGTACCATTACTCTGTTCCGGCCAAGCTGCCACTAGGTCTTTTTGCACCATGTTGTGAAGCTTGCTAACATCTGGGAACCCTTGAGTCAGCATGATTACATCAGGACGAGGGGAAATGATCGGGCTCACGAGGATTTTGCACCAGCTTCTTCTTGATAACATTGGCCAAAAGTTTAGATGGGTCCGATATGGCTGCCGTTCCATCAAAGCCAGGGTAGCCTGCGAAAAAGTCCTAGACATAGACAGTTAGTAAATGGTCAATTGAAAAGCCCGGAAAGTCAATCTGTGTACCTTAGATACTAGCGGTTGGTGGTCAAGATGGGGACCATGACGTCTCATCCATTCGAAATGGTCGGCAGGGAGGACTATTCTATCACCCAGGAGTGTGATCATGCGGAAAGGCTTGTTGAACTGCTCTCTTTGTCAGTATCTCTGTTTCTCCATAACCCATAGAAGAGGAACTTTCGCGCACCTTGGCAAACCCCTGTTTGATGAGACCATCAGCATTAGTGATAAAGGCCATATGAGCCTTGCTCAAGAACCAGTCGTTAGGATATTTGTTGATAACGGGGATACGGTCTTTCGGCGCGATCACCATCAGGAGTACTAATGCAACGACAGCGACAAGCGCAGCTCCTCCCAGAGGATACTGCCCCGCAAGGAGCGCGGTGATGTGCTTGTTGAGATCCATTGTCTATACCATCATTAAGAAGTTTTAGCAAGTCGGCATGATTGTGAGGATTCCTCCCTTGGGGGAAATTTGTGTCTGCTTACCTTTGATTTAGCAAGCAAAGAAAGAAAGCAAGACTTTTTGATAACGTAACAAAGAGAGTCAGCTGTGAAACTCGACGAGATGTAGGTAAAGATGTTAAATACGTCCTAAATCTTGTGATTGGGAATGGGCTGTTAGTCATTCCAAATACTGATCTAAAATGAACCAGCTCCGGCCGGGAACTGCCCCAATCTTTTTGGGCTGTGAGGGCTCGGGACTAGGCCTACTAGGATGACAATCCCGCTGACGGGTCCTGCAGCTCACTACAGGACCATTGCCCAGTTAGGTAATTGGCTCGGGTAGCTTGTGCACTAGGAGAATTTCCCTTTGGAGACGAACTGGATATGGACATGGCGCCTAGGGCGCTTACACCTGACATGGAACCAACTGTCTCGGGTGTGAAGCTGTATTAGTATCCCAGGGCTTTGATCCTTCGACAGCTATTCCTGCGGCGGGTGAGGTCCGTCCTCAATGCTTACTTGTAGGTTGGTGGCACAAAATCTTTGAAGAGCTTTTTCTCGAGAAGATTGCTGCCAGACAAGACTGATTGAATGGCAAGCAGATGGTCATCATGGTGGACTTTCTAGCCGTAGATGGAAGAATGTGATTAACCACAAAACTGATCTTTATGCAAGCAAAATGGAATAAAATACTTTAATATAGCATAAAACACTACTTGAGTAGAACATCATTGACATTTAAATAACTTTGACTGCAAAGGGCCAGGCCATCCTATTAATAAATTCCGTCCTGTCTTCCTTTATCTATCCCTATCCCAGAAACTCAGCAAACTGCATAAACTCGCCATCATTCTTCATCGCATCCAGTTCCTCGGGTAAAGTCCCCAGCAACAACTCGACACCGCCGTCCTTTCTCATCGGCAAAATGAACAGGCTCCTAAACGCTTTGTTCAGCCAATCCATCTGGACCCTCACTGCCTCTGGTGCTTCGAATATGTCACCACCGAAGGGCCCAATATCGCTCGCTTGGAAGAGCATCATGTTATTAAACAGCGAATGTGGGCCATCTTGAATGCCCTGGCCTAGGAACGCTGTCGTATGATTTCCCGGACTGTTATCTTTAATCGTATGAAGTAGACTAAAGGCGTCGTGTACAAGCTCTTGATCGATTCGAGTGCGCGCCTCGCGACAGATTTGAGCAATTTTGTATAGTGATGTCTGGGATGAGCAGAGCTCCGCCACGGACATATGCTGTCGGTTCATGATGACGCAGTTGGCCATGTATGTTGGCGGGAGGTGCGAACTGAAGAAGGGTCGGACATCAGTGGGCATCTCGATGATAGCCATGCCATCGGAGGCTGAATTCTCGGGACGGCGACGTGCCCGGACGGCTGCACGCCAGAAAAAGGCCTGTAGCACGTCACCCAGAGATAGCGACCCCGATTCCTTGCTAAGGCTTTGACTTTCCGGGTCGGCGGCTTCGGCAACCTCGACGGTCTTCTGAAGGTTCTCAAGCTTCTCGGCGGAGATGACAAAGGTCGACGCCGTCAACGTGCGACCATCTGCGCGAGGCGCGGGCGGCCAATGCTCACAGGCGGGTAGTACAGGTGGTTCAGGCAATTGACGAGACAAACGAGCCCTCTTAACGTCGGGTTCAGTGTTGTTTCCGTTGACTGCGGCTGCCTCTGTCATGTCCGTGTCTTCCTCTTTCTCCTCGTGCTTGCGCTTCAAGGCCGGATCGGCATATGGTAAAAAGCCCCAGACCCTTGGGTCAACTTCAGACGCCGGCTTCGCGAAACCCTCCAGCTCGTACAAGATAGACAGCATGTCACGATTGAGGCTCTCTGGGTGCAGCCACTCGGACGTCGCAGACTGATCGCCCTGGATGAACCGGCAGCATTCCGCCCATACCGTCAGCGCGATCAACATGCCGATACCATCGAACGCGTGATGGTGAACATTGAAGGCCAGGACGCAGCCACCGCCGACGAAATTGGCCTGCACGTTGAGAACATCTGTAGGTAGGTCGGGAAAGGAGGGACAATCAGTCAGGAGCTCGTCCGGGTAAGCCGAGGTCAAAAACCCGGAGGCACGCTGCTCAGCATAAGATGGCACGACAGACGAGAGGTCGCGGAAGCGCAATTGTCTTGGCTCCTCGACAGGAGTGGTACCCAAGGCCGTCGACGGCAATGGAGGCAGACTGATCCGAACGTCTCCCTGCTTGTATCCAATCTCGTGCTCCGAACACGGTATGACTTTGCCCGCGAGAGTGGGCACGATCTCCATAGCGCGAACCAGACCTCGCTGGAGCACTTTGTACGCTTGCTCGAACGAAACGCCTGGTCGGAGAGGAATGAAGACATTGATCCCCTCGTACATGTTCCCGCCGAAGAGGTCCATCGGGCCTAGCTTGGAGGATAAAAGAGCTTTGTGTCGGTTCATCAGCGCTCTGATCTTGGCTTCCAGTGGATCTTGTTGCTGCTGCTCGGTCGACGACGAGTTAGTAGTGCCATTCGTTGTCGTGACCCTACGTTCGGAAGCCAACCGCACGACAGTGGCGGCAATCGCCTCAACTGTAGGCCCTGCATAGAAGTTCCTTGGTAGGAATACTCCCCCTAAGTCTGTGACCGCCGCTACCGCCTTAGTAGCCTTGAACACCAGCAGCGAGTCGAACCCAACAGTAAACAGATTAGCATCTGCAGGGGCGTCTTTGACCGCAGGCACGATCGAAGCCAGTACATGTCGAACCGCGCGAGCGGTCGATTCCAAGGATGTTGTATCGATTGCGAGCAGTCCAAGCGCCGCAACTTCAGCGTCGCTGTCATCCTCCCCACGCGACTGATATAATCGCTCGATGTAGTCGGCATACAGCGCCATGGTAGCCCGACGTTTGATGGTGCGCTTGTCGGTACGGATGAATGGCTTCCCTGCTTCGGAAAAGGCTATGAAGTCTCGGTGTAGCTGGTCCTTGTGCAGAGACAGGGAGTTAGCTCTTTCGACCACGGCCCAGATGCTGTTGAAGAGTGCTTCAGCATCATCACCATCTCTTCTTATGGCTGGGTCTTTCAGTTCGATAAGGAGGCCAGCTTGTGGCTTGCCGGATCCTATCTGTAAGATAAGTTAGCATATGGTCATGGTCGTGGTTAATGTTCGGCCAGTTGCTTGCAGGTTGTCAAACTTCTGGAGGCTTGCTAGACTTACCATGAGACAGCCATCAACAGCCGGGTGGGATGTGACGAGGGCCTCCGTATCGAGGGGCGAGATCTTGTATCCATTTGAAAGCACCACAACATCATCGCTGCGGCCGTGAGACGCCCATAGACCGGGCTTAGTTGGATGCTGAACATACAGATCCTTAAAATTAAAACTGTTCACATCTTGAAAGGTATGAAGGAGACCCTGGAAGAACTCCGCGTGCTCATTGCGATGGATCCACTGTTCGTAAAGACCAGGTTCAACCATCTTAAAGTCGAACCCGGACCATGGGTGGAAGGCAAACCAGTGCCAATCCTGTCTGTCCACCCATAAGTTTCCGATGAACAAACCCTCCGATGTGCCGGTCAGGTTCAATACGCGGACATGCTCGTTCACTTTGGATCCTAAATGATTGCTCACAGGTCCTGGAAATTAACCACATCTGTTAGCTTACTAATGGAAACTGAAAGCATTGACACAACATAATTCTTTGTCGTATCTCAGCTACGAAGTTGCATCTATCGTCCGGGGGAGGTATGTATGGTTGAGGAAATCGGCTCACCTCCTGAAGCGCAGATGAATTTCGATCTGCTTAATTTTGGCAAGATGTCGGGCGCTTCGCCAAGCTCGTCAGTGAGCGAAGGAATCATGCTCCAGATGTCGATCTTGATGTGGTCTGCAATGGATGATATGAGTTCCAGATTGGGTATCACATCCCGGGGCCCGAGGACGCAGTGTAGCCCAAACAGCGGCGATATAACCACGTCCATCAAGATTCCCGCTCCCTTGGATACATAGTCAGTACTTGATCAATTCTGAAACCCGGTAAAACTGATTGGAATATATGTTTCTTACATGACTCAAAGGGAATGTTGAGTATAGCGTATCGCCGTCATCCCAACCTTTCGCCCAGGGCTCCATGCCCTCATGAGGGGGCAGCAGCCGAACAGCGTCTACGGTACCAATCAGCCCGTGTGTCCATGAGATGGGCTTCGACAGGCCGGTTGAGCCCGAGGTATGGAGGATGCAGAAAGTGTCGTTAATCGCATCTTCCCAGCGCTTTGTGTATGGAAATGGCTCCACATTTTCCAGCTCGCTCTCATCTTCAGGAAGAACTTCTTTCAGCTCGGGTAGGTCCATGACGTGCATGGGCCGTTGCTTCAAAAAGTCATTCACGAGCTGTGTTGGCTTCTCACCAGCGGGGCTGACCCAGATGTCACAATTTGCTGCCTCGAGAACAGCTAGAGCGCCCTCTGTGCTATTCTTTGGGGAGAGGAACAAGCCCTGGAAGAATCAAGTAGTTAGACAAACAGGTGGGAAACCCATTGAATGTGAAGGGAAAACGAACAGCGCAATTAGTTTTAATACAAGCGAATGTCAACAGAATCTGTCGCAGATCGTCTAACACGTGGGTATCGTCTCGTCAGTCAAATGTCGAGATCATAGGGGCTCACAGCCGCCGAGATGGCGGTAGGGGCCCTTGAAGGTCCCAGGACGCTTCGATGAGAGCAAACTTACGAGGTCCAATATAGCCTACGGCGCGGATCTCCGACGTCACTCCCAGCTCCCGCTGAAGTAGCCAGGCAGTCTTGTCAACTGCCCTCGTAAAAGTACGAGCTGATACATGACGGAACCCCTGCGACAGGTCCGAAGACTTTGCGAAAGAGTAAATGATGCGATCGGGCTCAGCAGCTGCGAGGTCGTCCAGAATCTGGGGAATCAACCTCCTCCCACAGTTTGCCGGCGCTACCTTACCGACAGCCATGGCTGCTAGTACGAGTGTGAGTATGGATGGGCTAGGTACGAGGAGAGTTCAGTTATGGATGAGCCTTGCTATCGAGGCCAATGGTGACAAGATAAATGGCGATTGAAAGAGCGTCTTGATAGACAGAAAAGAATCTTGTAGCACAAGACAGATTCTCAATGCTTAAATTAAATACAAAATTTACTCCCTACCTACAAGTATGAGTACATTGGCATGTGGATAGATGGGTACGTTTTAATTTCTTAGTAACGACGCGTCTTTCTCTGTATCCTAGGCTGGCTGAACTGATGAGTTGAGTCCCAAAAGAGTAGGCCGCCTACTTCTTACTTACAGAGCAAGGGACCAGGACGATTGCCCAGGTTGGCTGCCCGCGCTGACGGGACATATTCCCCGGGCAAGCTAGGGGAGTTTCCTTTTTGAGCCCCGATTCCAGCTGACAGGATCGTAACCAGGATCCAGGCCTTACATACCGACATCCCTGCTAACTGGCATCCTAAATGTAATCTGGAGGCTCCGATTGGTAAGAAAAGGCTCCAAAGTTAGCTAACTAAGTAATCGTGATGCTTTTCTTCAGCGGGACGCTGAAAAAGCAGTGGATCGATGGTTAGTTGATTTTTTAGGGACGTTCCGTTGGAGATGTCCCCACACCCACCTACCTTACAGGGCATCACAGAGCCTATCCAGAACAGTCCATAACCCCAGAGCTTGAAAGCGCACTGCCAGCACCTACTCATACTCGTGGGACAATATCTCTTTGTCTTAACATCTTGTGACTTGCTAAGCCAATATTTTCTAGCTGACTCACTCCCAGGGCCGCTGAGTCGGGCGAAAAACCAAGCCGGAGCGTCGAGTAGCAATCTTCTCGCGATTGAGTTCTCCTCCAATGCTTTCTATTCCAACGACGATGTATTCCCGGGTCTTGAGGCTTAAATCTAACGCGAGTAGTAATCAAAATAATAATTTAGTTATTCAGTTCAACTTTCAACTAACTCGAATTGCCGATTCTGGAGATTCCGTTATGAAAAGGTCGAGTATTCTATCGGCCCTACTGCGAGTACAGGGTAATCCACAGCTATCCTTCGACCTCCCCCTCATGAGTTATGGCGTTCCTTGGGCGAGTGTATGTTTTCTTTATGTATGTAATATTCTTCTATAATTGATCTTAAACCCCGTCCTGAGCCTCTTTCATCAAGCATATATAAGAATAACCGTCATCACCACTGTTCATTTGCTAAGAGATAGTGCTCGCAACTAGATAAAGGAAACACTGATGACACCCTATTGACGAGGACAACCAATTAAGGTGTAAGTACAAGCCAGCCCTTTAGCGTCTGATGAAGCGCAGATCATACGCTGGAGGTGTCAACATGAACTGTTCCGAGCCAGTAGAAGCCCTGATTTTAGCCTGCTCCTGGGTCTCGCCCGGTTCGGGCACGACCTCCCAGCGGAAGTTCATGATCATATGTGCCAGGAAGCACACCATTGTTACCTCTGCGAATCGCTTGCCAATACACTGACGCGAGCCGGACGAGTAGCCGATAAAGTCCTCGTACGAGACCTACATGAGTGAGAATGTCAGTACCCGAGTCGGAACTAAAAGGACAGAAAAGGCAAACTTACAGTCACCTTTTTGTTGCCGTCCACGTCTTCAGTCTCGCGAAGGTGGCGTCTTGGGTTATATGTTTGCGGGTCTTCCCACTTGAAGGGGTTGACCCCAAACGCCGCCGTGTCTAGGTGCACGCGCGTGCCCTTGGGAATGGCAACGATGTGCTGATGAACCTTGGCCTCAGATGGGTTGGCGGAGTCACCATCCCACGTTGTGTAGCTAAGCGTGGTGTCGCGAGAGGCCACGCGCGTCATCTGCATGGCTAAGTCGCGCATGCGGAGTGATTCAATAGTAGCTGCAAGGACTAGAGGGAAGTTTGCCATCTCCTCGTAGTCGAAATACTTCAGTGGCTTCGCGTCTCCCACGCTTTCAGCCTCGTCCAAAGAGATACTATTCACCTTTCTGATCTCATCATATAGCTTTTCTTGCCAATCAGTATTCCTGGCGAGAAGTGACAGGACCCAAGTTAGGGTATGAGAGGATGTTTCGTGACCAGTCCTGAGTTATATGTTAGTCAGAGTATACATGGTGTAATACGACGTTGAGTGCCTTATTGACATACACCATGAAAGAGAAAATGTTGCCTTGGACTTCCTTGTCTGATAGACCGACATTAGGCGACACGTATCCCTTCTCGGCCTTCTCAGCCTTCTCCACATCGTTCTGGGAATCGACCAGCGCGTCAATGAGGTTCCTATACTTTCTCGACCGACCTGGGACCTCCGCGATATCCTTCATATCCTCAATTCTTTGCCTTGTCTCAGCCTGCGCGTTCTTGATATGAGTGATGAGGGATCGCTGCGCCCAGCCAGCGCGACGTAAATACAATGAAGGACTCCATTCCAAAAACCACAGCGGAAGCATAGTTTGTACAAATGGCGAATCCCATACAACTTTCAGCGTCTCGGCGAATGGCATCAGGTCGTTCTTGGCGTTGCGCTGCGACTCCTCTGCCGGATTCCAGGGTATGTCAATGTCAAACCACGAGGCGCCGATGGCACCTAGTGTCACTTTCAGCATGGTTTCTTTCATATCTCGTACTATGGGAGCCGCCTGCGAATTTGCGGCCGCTGGATAGATGTGCTCTTCGCGGAGTAAGGTTCTCCACATATTGCGCATGTTGTACCATCCGTTCGCCATAAGCTCGTTATTGAAGACTGCCTTGACGACACGCTTGTGTCTCTCATGCTGAGCGCCATTCTGTGCCGAAGCGAGCTGTAGCCCAAAGGTATTCAGCATCCGATAGCGGATCTTCTCAAGAGGCTTGAGGAAGATATCGCCGTTACGACCGATTTCGCGAAAGATCTTTGGCGATCCGAATAGATAGGCCACGCCATTAGGTGAAGACTAGTAATGAAATATATATGTCAGTAATTTCTCTTTCTTGAGAATGGGAAGAGTTACTCACGGCTTCGGTGATGACGATCATATCGGAGCGCGCGTTGGCGAACTTCTTAAAAGGATCTTTTAGGGTGAACTTCTCCATGGGGACCAGGATGGGAATGCGAGGATACCAAGAACGAATGACGGACTCGAAGATCATGACGCCGCTGTGAATCGCGGGATGACCATTGCGGCGGACCTTGAGGACGGTGCGCGCATATGCCGCTAGCCATTGGAGCACGATGATGACGGGAAGGCCAATGATGCCGATGAGCAGGAGAGGGGAGGCCATGGTAAGGTGAAGACTGAGGCTTGTCTCACGGATAATGAAGGTGAACCGAATTGAATCAGCAGCAATGGAATAGACTTAATCACTTAAGGTCTTTTCAAAGAGAGCTTTAGGATGTCCTGAGAAGAATGTTCAGGACTGCTACTTCACCTTTGGTACGACCAAGACCAGCTAGATCAATGTCTCCTGAAGTACTGATATATTGAGAAAAGACGAGTATATGCCCGAAGTGGTACTGGTTCCAAATATTACTTACCCCGATTATTTTTATGCTGCTTGTGGTCGTCAGCTGTGTCATCGCCGGGCAGGACGGAGGTATACTCAGAGCAGCAAGTTGGAAGACGTGAGACGGGGCTAGATCAGGGCGGAGGTGAGCCCAAAGCGGCAACTGTCCATCGGCCGGCTTCCAGTCTGAACGAATCGCCTGTCAGCACTGGAAGCGCGTCTGACACCTGGAGTTAGAGAGGCTGTACTCTCACCTGCAGCATTCAGCCCAAGATAGATGTTGAAAGTCATACAGTGCATACGGAAGTAGAAGTGTTGGCAATTACAGTTATCTGACTTGAGCCTTATCATTTTGAATCATCTCGTAGCTGTATCAAACTCTATGAAACCTCAATGTTGGATATCTCGATCCGGCATTTGACATGTCTGTCTGAATAGTCTACCGAAAGTGATTGCCTCTCAATCGTCTATTCCTGGAGTAGTCCGTTTTCCCAACCCATATAAACTATGTATAACTAATTCTATGGTACAAGGGCTCAAGAAAAGTGGCGAAATGACAATGAGATCAGAAGTTTGTTAGATCTCTTTCGTAGAGCCTGGACTAACCTCTCATGCCAAGGCCATGCATTTGCGCTTATAGTCCCCTCAGCCATGGTGATTAGATTGCCGAGCCTTGTCGCGCGGGACTTTATCAGGCTAATGACCAGTTCCATCTCATCGTCGTCGTCGATCTGCCATGCACCCACCCCGGGCTGCAGCATCTGGGACGATCGGGACAGGGATGACACTTCTAGCCCCGTGCGCGATGGTGTTGCCATGCCCTGCATATCTAGGGCAGCAGTAGCACCGTTGTAGCTGGCCTTATAATTATCATCGTCGCTTCTGCTACGAACAAAACGCTCGACTGCCTCCAAACTCGTCAATATCCGATCGCACATAGTCGTTATAAGCATGACAAAGTCTGGCCGGGACCAGCAATTACCGCAATGGACAAGAGAATCGCAACGGAGAAGTATCATCTTCTGGCGTTTCAGGATCGTTTGCTGGGTCATGAGAGGCGACGTTAATTGGCATGTTGCTTCGGCTGCCCTCGTGCTTGACCCGGACTCTGATCCCGACCAGGATGGCCCGGACGAGTATGAAGAGCCCGCTGACGTAGAGTTGGGAGTTGATGCTGTCGATGGGCCGGCGATGGGATCGCCCCAGACGAGCTGAGCCTGCATTGTCTCGTAGATACTCACGGCTGTCATCATGCAGCAGCAAGATGATGAAGAAGAAGAAGTAGAGGTAGCAACTGAGCCTGATGGTGTTGAGGAATGGGTCGTAGTTGGCCGGGCCTCGGTTGTGACTCTATTAGTGTCGTGGGCACCGCTGGGAGCCACCGTTGTAGAGACGCGTGACTCATCCATCAGAAAGTCCATTGGGTCAATCCCGTATTCGAACAGGCTATCAGCGGATGACGATGAGTACACTGATGTGTGATTGCTCTGTTTGCTATCGTCTCCTTGAGCCGTCAACGCTTCGGCCGTAACACCAACACCACTGTAGCCTGCCCGACTTTTTGAGACAGCCGTAGGCGTAGGGCCGGGCATATTACCAAAGAAGTCTGGATCGAATTGTGGAAAGACTGATGGCATCTGACCAAGGGAGTTTGGGAAGAGTGTGTCGAGAAACAGTTGCTGTGCATCTTCAAGGCCCATGTCTGGCCCTGTTGTGATGTTCTTGGTGTTGTCATTTTGAAGTGAGGGCTGGGGGGTGGATACGACCCTTGGTTGGTCCTTGGGGGATGCCAAATGTGTTGACAATGGCGATGATTGTCTCATAGACTGCGCTCGAGACCGAAGTTTGTGCCTCCTCGCCTGGTGCGCCTGCTTCTGTTGGTTGACGATTGTGTTGTTGTTGTCGTCGTCGTTGTCATCGTCATCATCATCGTTCCGTGACTTTGAACCACCACTTGCGACGCTGGACGTGCGCCGTTGAGGCCTCGAGATGACCAAGTACTCGCATTTCCGGTTCTTGGCAACGCATAGCATACAACCGTTCTCGCCGCTCACGCACTTGGACTACAGGCAATGCACACGTCAAATCAGTCTCGTTGTTGTCAAGTGAGGATGGAGGAAGAGGTCTCTACGGTTTATCTATCAAGATTCGCCGACTGGATGATGATGATGAATGTGAATGGCCGCGATGTGACCTACCTTTTGTGCACGGCATCTCTCACATGCAGTGCGCATGGACGTCCTGTCCTTGTCAAAGGGCGGGGCGATCTCCACGCTGAGGAGTCGGTCTCCATCACCAAACGTTTGCCGTAGGGTACTAAACATGTTGATTTCCAGTACAGGTACCTCAGGTTTGCTGGATAAATTACCTATCGAACGAACAGGATCAGCAGTATATGTAATATGCTGGATCAGGCAGTGACTGTGACTGTCTACCAGTGGACAAGACAGTGGTGGACTTTATCGTCCTACCCATGCATGCTTGCGTTCTCCACGCCTCTCCCCTGTGCCTTTAGCCGAGCTTACAATTACACAGTGGCATACTGGGTCGCAGATTGCAAAGGATTAGCAAAGAAAGTCGGAGCGGTTCGCCAATATGTCCTGCGCGGTTTCGAGCTTGTATGTAGATAATGCTCACCTTCCAAATTCCCCATGAACAAACCTTCTGGACCCCGATTATCGAACGCTGAAAGGTCCCTAGCCCCCAAGGGCAGCGGGGCCACCCGTCGATTGCCATGTCCCGCCCCAGTCACTGTCAATTTCAGTACACCCAAACCCCTGGATTCGGCAGTGGGTCGCCGAGGTAGGGGTGCTGAGGACCTAATCTCACCAATCTGATATCAGCGCGTTTACTCCGTCGAGGGAAGGGATACCATCGATTTCAGTAGGCTTCCCGCTGCTTGTAGAGGCTTGTTCACCCCGTGGCCAATCGAGTATCTCCTTAGATCGGGACCGACAGGGAACTGAGCTCAACTGCTGAATATACAGGGGTTCAGATGTAAGCGCTACTCCCTAAGGGCATTCCTGCTCGTATCCCTCTGCACTGCGCCTCTGGGAGAAAAATACAAGACCCTTGATGAGCTTAGCTTACATAGAAATTCACCGGTGACCCACTGATCCAGGGTCAGTTTTTTATCTTCCCTTCCAGACTTCCTATACGAGTATCGTCGTCGCAAGGGACTGATAAGGACCATGCAGAACGGAACATATTGAGGCTCACGTCAGCTGACCGGAGTGTTATTGCTTAGGGCCTTTCGGGAGTTTGTCCGGCACTGAACATAAGCAACCGGATCAAGTCTCAAACGGACGAATTCGTTGCTAGTGTCGGCACATGAACGCTTTCGCAACGTTGTAATTCCTTTTCCGCAGTGGCGGCGTCTTTCCCAATCGAGACTCCAGAGCCACAGCCTGCACGAGTAGATCCCTCGGCGAACGCCACGCCTTAAATGTACCAGAGATCTGCTGCTGCATTATATGATGCTTCCATACATTGACAAGTTTCAGACGCGTTTGTGAACCTGACATAAGATTACTCATTTAGTAAGTATAGAGCATCCAAATCTAACAACAGAGTGGAATCATGGTCAAATTCGATAGTGGTTCTGAGTCCGAGATGACGAACGGGGACGAGGTTTACATCAACACGAAACATGAGGTCAAGTCCAGAATGGCCAACGGGAACGGGGTCCACAACGTCCCCGACCATGACCAATTCAAAGATCGTGCTGAGATGGAGGTTCTCATGCTTCCCGACCTCTTCAGCTCACTCATGTCGGTCCCAGCCCGTGAGAACCCCCATTATGCCAGCGTTAAAGCCGACGCAGACGAGTGGATCTCCTCGTAAGTTGCACTCGGCGCCTCAAGCAGAACTCTTTGACTGACAGTGTAAAGCGTGATCAACGCCGATGCCAAATGGGCCAGCAGAAACAAACGGGTTGACTTCACCTATCTGGCAAGCATCTGGGCTCCCGACTGCAGCGCATTCGCCTTACGCACGTCTGCTGATTGGAACTCATGGGCCTTCCTGTTCGACGACCAGTTCGACGAAGGTCACCTCTGCAATGATCTGGATGGCGCCATCAATGAGATTGCCAGGACACGTGAAATCATGGAGGGTACTGCCCCGCGGTATAGCGCCGACTCAGAACACCCTATTCGCTACGTGTTCCAGACATTATGCGATCGCGTTAAGCAAAGCCCAGAGGGCTTCTACGCGGGAAAGCCATCGTCAGAGCGTTTCTATAGGCGCTGGATGTGGGCACACGAGCTCTACTGGGACGGGTTGGTCGCACAGGTTCGGACAAATGTGGAGGGTCGGTCCTTCACACGTGGCCCGGAGGAGTACTTGGCCATGCGCCGGGGCTCTCTCGGTGCCTATCCCGCGCTGGTCAACAATGAGTGGGCCTATGGTATTGACTTACCAGAGGAGGTAGCGGACCATCCTCTCGTGTTCGAGATCATGGTCATCATCAGCGACCAGATCCTGTTAGTCAACGACATTCTCTCCTATGAGAAAGATCTTCGCCTCGGGGTTGACCACAATATGGTCCGCCTGCTCAAGGCCAAGGGACTCTCAACCCAACAAGCCATAAACGAGGTCGGAGTTATGATCAACAACTGTTATAGACGCTATTACAAAGCCCTTTCGGAGCTTCCATGCTTCGGCGAAGAGGCTGACCGCGCGCTTCTTGGATATCTCGAGGTTGAGAAGAACCATGCCCTCGGCAGTCTGCTCTGGAGCTACAAGACGGGCAGGTATTTCAAGAGTAAGGAGGATGGTGCTCGGGTCAGGAAAACGCGGGAGTTGCTTATACCAAAGAAGATGGCGGCGTTGTAAGGTTACGAGCGAGTTGGGATACAATAATAGTAGATCAGAAGGATAGCTAGACTGAATTTTCGAGTACATTGAGCGTATATGCATATTGTTCCTTAGATGGTTGTTTAGTCACTAAAGAAAAGAGATAATGCATTGATCTGCTAGATTCTAGTCTCCACTGTGTTTTGGCTTGTAGATGGCCAAATATAAAATAAAATCACTGACAGCATAATATGCTGCCTACAGTGTGCTTCCAGAGCGTTGCTTTCAACGGATAGACCTGATAGCTGGTGCTTGCATTTCGCACCTTACCTCGACCGCACAGACGTGACTGTTTGGAAATGTAGTCTTTTTGTAACTGCATCCGTTACCGAGATTAAAAACCCATCAAGTAGACCTAACTATGATAGTGTATATCAAGATAAATGTTGATGACATACTCAGCCTTCTATGTTCTGTAGTGGTACATACCCAACATGTTCCACCTTGCCTCTGCGTCCCATCATCTCCCTTACCCACCCGACGATTCCTCTTCCCCATGCCCACCTCTCTGACCTGGGCTCACTGCCGCCGTTCTTCGCCATCTCGTCCATCCAAACAGGCCTTGTCCAAGAGTTGAGCATCAGGCTGCTGACCACCACCGTGACACTGCTAAACGCCATCGCAAGACTCGCCATTATAGGATGGACGCTGAGCCCGAACGGAAGAAAGAAGCCCATGGCAATAGGGAGGCCAATAGCGTTATAGACGCATGCCCATCCGAGATTAAGCTTGATACGGCGGAATATGGTGCGCGTTAGCGCCAGTGAAGCCGGGATGATCATAAGCTCTGTCGGCCTCATAAGCACCATATCCGCCGCCTCCATCGCGACATCTGTTCCGCTGGCCATAGCAATGCCCACGTCTGCCGTCACGAGCGCCGGAGAGTCGTTAATCCCGTCGCCGATCATGCCGACAACCTCACCGCGTGCCTGGATCTCTTTCACGATATCTTGCTTCTGATCGGGGCTAACGCCAGCGTAAACATTGTTGGCATCAATACCCACGGCAGAGGCGACGGCAAGTGCCGTAGACAGTTGGTCGCCGGTCACTATGGCGGTCTTTATGCCCATGCGGTGCAGGACTGAGATAGTCGCTGCAGCGTCCTCTTTAATTGTGTCGGAGAGGCATACATGGCCAGTGTAGAGACCGTCGATGGCAACGAAGATATTGGTGGTCCCAGCACTGCGGGTATTGCTCTTGCCCTGTGATATGCCCTCGTCAGCCGCCAGGTTGAGTTTCTCTGCGGCCTCGACAGCATCCTCAGGAACAGTGATACCATTGTCCTGCAAGAAGACGAGATTGCCGACCAGTACCATGTATCGTGACCGATTCGCGGTAGCTGGCTCGATGGTCACACTGACGCCTTTGCCTACGACTGCTTTGAAGTCTCCGACGCTGCCATCAATGGTTCCTTCGGACGAGATACCTAGCTCATTCTTTGCAGCACCAAGAATAGCCTTGCCCACAGGATGTTCGCTCCCCATCTCTGCTAAACCGACAATGGACCACCACAGTCGTTTGCTGACCTCGCTTCTTGCCCATTGCGGGACAAGACCCACGCTGGCCACACTCATCTTACCGTAGGTAATCGTGCCGGTTTTGTCGAGAACAACCTGCGTGACCTTGGTTACACGTTCCAGGACAGCACCGCCCTTGATGAGAATTCCGTTTTCTGCACCGACCCCAGTACCGACCATCACGGCCGTTGGCGTAGCTAGTCCAAGAGCGCACGGACAAGCAAAGACAATGACGGAGATACACAACTTAACACAGACTACGACTTTGCCACCACTATTATCTTCGAGGAAGATCTCCGGGGAATGGGATAAAATATGACATAGGACCATCCATACAAGGAACGTACCAAGACCGAGGATAAGAATCATGGGAACAAAGTAGCCGGCTATGGTATCGACTAGCTGCTGAATGGGAGCACGGGCAGTTTGTGCGTCTTGTACTAGCTTGACAATCTGACTTAGCTGGGTATCATGGCCAGCCCGAGTAACGCGCACGTCAACGCGCCCATCGCCGTTAACAGTGCCTGCGACGATACTATCACCAATGTACTTCTGAACAGGCATGGCTTCCCCGGTGACCATACTTTCGTCAACAAATGTAGTCCCTCGAACCAGAATGCCGTCTGATGGAATCTTGTCGCCGGGTCGGATGACCACAATATCGCCAGCCTCAAGTAGTTCTGTTGGGATGACCTTTTCCTCCCAAGCAGAGACGCCAGGTTCATGAGACTCAGATGCCTTGGGTGTTGGGGGCTCGTCAGATGACCTTGCCCAGCTCTCTGCTGCCTTCTCCACGGCGATAGGATCAGCATAAATGGTAGCTGTGGACGGAGCTAGGGACATAAGACGAGACAGCGCCTTAGAAGTCTGACCTTTAGCCCGGTTCTCGAGCCACCGAGACAGTGTGATGAATGTGATGAGCATGGTGCATGTGTCGAAGATCGTGGAAGGTTTAGAATGTGGCTCAAGAAGGATTGAGACGAGTATGGAGAAGACGCTGAAAAGGAAAGCACATGAGGTGCCGAGAACGACGAGAACATCCATTGTTGGCGATCTATGTTTAATAGATTTGTACCCAGAGATATAGAACCTCTTGCCAATCCCGAACTGAACAGGCCAGGTGAGAACGAGACATACGATGTCACCCAGAAATAGACCAGGTATGAGTTCGAATCGTCCAATGTCTATCACTGGGATCGCCATCGGAATAATCATGCCGATGAAGAGGACGGGGATCGCGAATGCAAGCGACGTCCTGAACGCTGTCCGCCACTCGGTGATCTCGCGCGTTTTGGCCAGCGACTCAAGTTGCGCGTTATTATCCTCGCCACTTGCAACGAGGGCATTCAAGCCCTGCGCCTCTATAGCCTCAACAACGCCACGTAGGCCTATCGTCCTGGGTTGGTAGACGACCGTCAGGCGATCCGTACTGAGGCTGAGAGATGCGGACCTGATGCCCTGGACTGCAGTGAGGCCTTCCTCCAGAGACTGGGCAGTGGTCGCATCCTTGCAGCCGAAGACCTTGAGCTGAACGGTACAGGTGTCTCCTCCCTGATGGACCAAGTCGCGCTGTGTTGATAGAATAATAACATCGAATCCGCGATCGTCGATAATTTCGGCTATCTTCTCCGCTGAAAGCTTCGTCTCGTCATGAGTAATGACAGCTCGTTCCGCCAAAAGGCTAATGTTGAACTTGAGTACGCCAGCCACGCCATTGAAGCCGGCTTCAACAGCAGACGTGCAAGCGCCACACGTCATGCCCTCAATGGCGAAAGTTGTCGTCGCAGTAGGTGCAGACTCAGTTTCGTTCCCAATCACAGTGCTCTGGTCGGAGAAGTGGTTGTTCCATCGAGTAGTCGCGGGGTTGGAACGATCGGTCGAGAGGACCTCAGCATCAAATCCACGGTCCTCGATGATCTCTTGTATCTTCTCGGCGGGTATGATCTCTGGGTCATGGGTGACGACGGCGCGCTCCATTACCAGGCTGACGGAGATTGTTCCGACGCCGGCAACGCCTTTGAAGCCTGATTCGATGGCCGACGTGCATGAGCCGCATCTGTTGAGGGTACAATGTTAGCTTTACAGAACGGAATGAACAAAAGTCAATCGGCGACGCACGTCATGCCGCCGACCTGCAGCGTGGTTGTTGCCAGATGTGCGCTCGTGGGCGCTGGAAGCCTGCTGGCACTGGAATTTCCGTCATCGCCATCTTCTGGCAGACGCATATAGGTTTGTCCCATCGCAGCGACAGCGAAGGCGACAGCAAGCAGTTCGCAGGGCTTCTGGCCGTGGAGCTGTAGTGGAGGGCCGCAAGCGCGCCAGACCACTAGTCTACCAGCTGAGACGCTAAATGGATCTCAAGGATGCCGCCAGATCACGATGACTAACTGACTAGGCTGAGTACCGGGGGTGTCGTTTGCTGAGGTGCACTGAGAAGACCGGCTTCTTCAGGCGAAAGTAAGCGATGAGGGAATGCGATTATGAGAATGTTCCGTAAGCCAGAAGAGAAAAGAGAAGGAGGAAGAGGAGAAATCCTGTTTCTGGGTGACACAACAGAAGGTCTCAGCACAACTACCTATCTGATAAATGAGATTGGGGGCGGGCGCTTAGGTACCTTAGTCTCAACAGTACCCCTGTCTCTCTGCTAGGGTCCCGTCTCGGTCCACTCCATCTCACCTCAGACGCACGCTGTAACCAAGGTAAGGTACCTACCTAGGTAGTTAACGGCAGTGGACCTGAAACGGCAATGTCCCGACCCGTCGACCCTCTGTGCCCTTTGCGGGCTAGCTTTCCTAGCGTCCGCCCTACCAAGCCACACGTTCCCTTCCTAGTGCAGTGCTCCCCAGCATTGATTTAGCATATGCGACAATGGCGGGCTTTGCCTCACTTGGGCTGGGGTGAGGCAGACATCGTCTTGCTTCTTCTGGCATTCTCCCGGATAAATTAAGGCTGAGCATGTCGGTCAATCTCTTTGGCAAAGGATCAAGGCCTATTCCACTGGATCATCTGTCCCAATTGGATCAGTGTTATACGCGATACTATATGTACGGCTTGTTCTAGATTGCGACTTTTACGATACCGCCGCTTCATCCCTATTGCACGTTTATCGCTATCATTTGATCTTCTATTATACAATTCGTATGTGCTTGGCTCGCCATGTCCATCGATCTTGATCATCAGACCCCCTCCGACGTCTTGAAGTTGAAGACACCGGCTGTAACCATAGCTGGATCAGACGTTTCGTTCGACGACACCATGTCAACGAGATCCTCCCGCTCCAGTGTCCCGAGCGAAATGACGGGCCCTCTAGCAACAGATGACAAAACGGAAGAATCTGAAGAGACTAAAGTCTCTGAGATTTCCAACAGAATTCTGGACGCCATTCTCGAATACTCCCTTCACAAGTTCGACACCACCGAGGAACTGCATAGTGCCGGCAGACCCAAGTTCTTAGCCGTCGTGTCACGCTTTGTCAGGGCACGGCAAAAGGTGGTCATGTGTCTGCCGGCATTCCCGTTCAAGTCAGCAAATAAGGTCGAAAAGGTGCTGGGCAACCTCCCAGATAAGGCTGAAGAATTGGCACTTGCTAGACTAAACTCCATATGTGTCACCATTGGTCAATTCTACGAGCCGGGGGCCGAACTGACTGTCATCTCGGACGGCCTGGTTTACAATGGTATGTTCATCCTCTGCATCCCTCGCTCGAAGCAGGGTAAAAGCTCCCATGGCTACTCGCACATAACTAACGCTTGTTTTTGAATTGTTCTCCAGACTTGCTGGGTATTTCCGATCAGGAGACCTGGCGCTATGGGTCGGCACTACGGGCCATGGCCGAGCGCAAGGGCTTCTCTCATCTCTCATTCTCCCGTTTACAGGATTTGGTCGCAGTGAAAGGCTTACCCAATGACCTTAATGAGCTCACGTACGTTGCCAATGCAACTAACTTCCGCCGAACCCTATTCAACAAATATGGCCGGGACGGTGAGCTTGATATTGACCACGAAATCGCCGTAAATCCGGACACTCTCGGGACATACAAGGGGTACTGCCGCTTCCTCAAGTCAGATCTACAGCACATCTTCGGCCCAGCCAAGAGCAGTGCTAAGTATAGGAAGGATGTCAAGTATCTGGCCAAGCAAATGCTGATCCGTGGATATGTAAGTTCCTAGTTCACTAGTTTAGTCATTTCGATATCCATCCGAGCTTCTATGGCTAACAGAATCTCTCTTGTTGCTAGGCCTTTGCAGGAGCCGTTAAAGCGCGCTTCCCGAACTATCTGCGTCTCAGTATTCACCAATCCACTGGCGAACATAAGATTTCTATTAGCCTGCTTAACACAAAGAGCGGTTTCACGACGCCATGGCATTGCAGCGTTGTGTTGATGGCAGATGGTGAGTGGCTTAGCGGTCTTACGGTCGACTTCAAAGCCGATCGGCTTCTGGAGCTCGTCGAAGAGGATGGCCGGCCGAGCTACTTCAGGGAGGTCCTCCGTCAGAGACCATACCTGATGGAGAACGCGAAGCCGCGCATAGTGATTCAACCGGAGCCACAGGTCCATAGGCCCAGGATACGCGCATCCTAGGTGCCTGGAGTGGTTAGGCTATAGCTTTGACTGCTGTCATAGCCTGGAGTTACCGGTGTACAAGAACCGCTCACCCTCACTTACTGAGGGCTAAGTTCGACTCGAGGGGGCCCTGTCTTAGATTCAATTCTCTACGAACCAGTATCAAACCGGACAGTTTTATAGACTTTTAGTAACTTATACAAGAATGAAACGAGATACCTACCCTACCGAGCGTGGAAAGACACTGAGCGCACAACCGAACCTCATGTGAAATGCGAACTATAGCGCCTCTACAGCATTCTGTTTCTTCTTGATATTTGTGGTTGGAGCGATTATTGGACACTGATCCAAGACGCTTAGTTACCTTGCATCCTTCCTGGGAACGCAAAGCCCCTGTTGGTTCATGTGGTGCAGGAGGGCAGTGACTTTGACGCGGTCGAACTCTAAACCCGGACCACCCATATGCGCCATTGACTATCATGGGTTAGAGCCTGTATCACTACACAGAACTTAAGCTATCGAGTATTTTGAAGGCCAGTGTCATGTATCTTTCTTCTTTCTTCATCTAGCTATGTGTAGTTCTTATGTACAGTCCCAAATCGTTGCCTTAGCGCCATAGAATGTCATTACCCCGAATCACGCTATCTTGATGTGAGTCGAGATATGTCCTTTCTTCGTCTGTAACACCACCAGGTCATGGTCATACGTGAGATCCTCAATCGTAGTCTCGAAAAGTTCAGCTTTGGGAATAATTCGAATCGCCATCAGGGCGGCCATGATGTAGATCTCGCACAGCGCAAGACTGTCAGGCACATCTGTTAGCATGAAGACTTCGACTAGGACATGCCCCGTACTAGACATCGGGCAATAGGGATGAGACTCACCTCTCGCCAACGCAAACCCTAGATCCCTTCGAAAACGAGATGAGGAACTTTTGCAGCGTATAATCAGGCTTGCCGTCGGGCAACAACCACCGCTCGGGGTTGAACGCATCGGGGTCCGGAAACAGCCGCGTGTCCCAGTGGTTGATCATGGCCGTCATGCTTACAGGTGTGCCTCGGGGGATCACAAATTGCGTCTTTTCGTCTTGACTTTTATAGTAGAGTTCCTCCTCACGGGCTATGCGAGCTGATCGAGCGGCAGCCCCTGGTTGGTGTCTCAGAGATTCCTGAACGAGGGCCCAAAGGTATGGTCTCTGCTCGAGCTGTGCCCATTTGAGATTATTGGGATCAATGCCTTCCAGGTCTTTCATCAAACGAGCATAGATCTTGGGTTGGTGAAGGAGGTGAAACGTCATGACTGTGAGGATAGCCTGGATCGAGTTAGTTGCCCAAATTCGACATGGCGACTATGGTGAGAGAACTGACCGCTGTGGTTTCTGTTCCAGCAACAAGAAAGACAAAGCCCTCGCCCGAAAGACGATAAATAGTCTTCTCTTCTTCGGGTAGAACGTTCGAGTTCAGAATCTCGTTGAATACACGGCCGCCATCGGGATTTGCCAGGGCAGTCTTGATATACGCTGGGATAACATGATGCATCTGGTGCATGATCCTCTTGACATCGTCGCCCATATAATCCGCGAAGATGGGGAGGATATCGGCCAGTCGCCTGGCAAACCCATTATGGCGCACTATTTGCCGTCTAGTTAGCATGACTGTCTAGTAGGAAGAGAGCTCTCTAAACGTACTCATGTAAGTGGTTGTCAAGAAGGACGAGGTCCAAGTCCCGAAGTTGGGCTCCCAGCCCTCCTGTTCAATGAAGCCCATAGGCTCTCCAAATGCATACTGGGAGAATACATCAGCAGTGTAACAGTTAAAGGCGCCCTTGACTTCGAATGCCTCCTTGCCTGTCCAGCGCAGCATCTTCTCGATAGCGAGCTTAGCGTAGTTGTACACTTCGTCTTCAAGCTTGAGGACCTGTCCGCGTGAGAAGAAGCGTGCATGGGCAGCCCGACGTTTGCGGTGGAGCTCATGCGGTCCAGCAGTGCCGGTTGCCATTGAGACTGGTCCAGCGCCTGCTATTTTGAGGTGATGTTGCCATTTATCGCGGACTGAGAGAATTGTAAGCGCAAGGGTTTCATTGAGGCGAGGAAGCCAGTTATAAGAACGTACTTCTACCTGGCTTTCCCGTGTAGATCTCATCGGCAAAGTAGGGGTCGGAGCAGTGAAGTTCGTCAGGGCTGACGCGCACAATAGGACCTTCAATGATTATTAGTTACTTCAAATTTATCAGGAAGTCCTCGTCAAGTGCTCACCATACTGCTCATGCATCTTTTCTATCCTCCTGCCATACCGACCCATGAGGATCCAGTCATAATAAGCTTCATATACATAAGAAGCAGCCGCAATTTTGGGACCAGGGAATTTAGATAGAGGGTGAAAAGGAGAGATGTTGTAAAGTGCGAGCGCGACTCGATAACCAAGCCAAACTCCAGTAAGGCCAAGCAGCCCTGAGGGGCTCAGTAAACGCTCGAGAGCGATTGAATTGAAGTTGTCCATGGTCAATAAATGGTATCCCAGTAATGACCTTGGGAGAATCGAACTAGACACCAAAAGAGACGGCACACAAACGAATTCTATGTCAATAGACTCTATATATCGATGGTCCTTCTCCACTGAAATGGCCCGGCGGGCAAAGCCATAGCATGCGATCTGTATGCGGCAAGCCCCCGATAGCGAGACTTACAGGCCTGTAGCACTGCCTGTGTCGGATCCTTGTGTTGTAGTGGAGCGGTGTTTAACCCCTTTCGGAGTGTGCCGGCTCACCCACTGACCTTTTTGACCCCGCGGCGCTGCTTACACGGACCGGGCCCTGCTGAGGCACCTACTAAATTTAGAAGGCCAGGGTCATCAGCGACCTACCTACGTAAGGTACTGTCTGAGATAAGGGCTGATTGGAGTCGCAAGCATGCAAAGGGCCTGGCACTGTTACAGTGTCAGCGTTTGGCACAGTCTTCGGAGATGCTTCAAGTCGGCTTATCACGTGGATAGCCACTGCAATCAGCAGTGAAGTCATATTAACGTGATATTAAAAGCTCGTTGCTAGTACTGCGCCCATGCTCAGCGTCAATCTGAACTTCAGTCGTCTGTTGGAAGTACGAGGATCATAGTGCATATCGTCATAAGCTTCCAGCATCAAGGTACTGATGACTAAAGTTTTACCATATGGCAAAACTGAGCCCACCGAAGTTTAGTATAATTACTGATTCTCCATTGTCTCAATCAATAGAATGAAATGGCTGTGGTATCTCTATACTGTGCCTTTGAGGGCCCTATCTACCTCCTTCGCAATCTCAATGCTCTCTCGCAACACACGCTTCTCGTCGGCTGAAAGTTCCAGCACTTGAGTATCAGTCATACAGCTCATATCATCCTTTGTCCTTCCTTTATGCCATTTGCCATCCATCATCCAGTACTCCGGGACTTCATAACCATCTGGGTTCACACGCTTGTTCTTCAACAAACTTCCATTGTACCATAACAGCTTATCCTTCTCATCAGTATGAGCAATGACAAAGCTACAAACCTTTGTCACGTTTCCTCCTTTGCCTTCACCCCAGCCAATCATTGAGCCATAATGCGACTCAAACTCATAACTGGACCCGCCAAGCTCAAGGCCAAGCCACCAAGACTCCTTGTCCCCGTGACCTTGCCTATAAGTGACTTCTTCCCGAACGTCGTATGTGTTCTGCCATGCGACATGCAGAAGGCCAACAAGAGTGCTTACTCGTGCCTTGTTAAGAAATACTACACCTGAGTCGCACTCCTCAGCATAATCCTCTGTCCATACAAGTGATTTGTTCATCTCCGCTGAAGGCACCTTGATCTGGTCCTTCCACCATTCATGCCTTTCTTTGAACGCATGTTGCCAAAGCAATCTGTCGTGGAAGAGCAACGCTCCTTTGTCGATGTATGCTTTTTGCGCAAACAGCCTTTCCGGTTGTCGAATGAAAACCGCATCAGCATCTAGGAGGATGACCTCTTCAAACTGTGACCCAAGCAGTGCAAAAGCCTTGATGGCCCATCCTCCGTCGTTGAGCTTCAGTGTCGCATCATCAAAGACAGTGAAGATGTCAAGAAACTCAACATCAGATGCGCCATCAAGTTTTGTGATCCTATCGCGATCCCTTTTGGGCAAGTCATCTTCTCCGGCATAAACAATCTGTATAGGCAGACGACAGCCCAACACCTTGCGCAGGCTCACTATCAAATGGCCAGCGAAGCGGACTGATTGCTCTTCTCCACCGACAGGAATCACTATCCCTCTGGATCCTCTGTCAAAAGAGTGTCGGAGGTCAGAGAGTGGCGTCTTTGATCCGGGGTTCTGTGGTGGGTTCTGGAGGAAAGGAAATAGTTGTTGGGCTGTTATCTCCGTAACATCCTGGAGCTGCCGCCCAACCTTTGAAGTCGGGTCAAGTTTGTCAGACTTTGATAGCCAGTAACTCAACTCTCGTGATCGTTGGCCAACTTCCCAGAAGGTACTTTTATAAGGGGCCTGTACAGGATTTTCGGCATATTCCTTCGCCCTTTGCGATAAGTTCGTTAGCTCAGACTCGCTGATGGGTGGCGTCCAGCTGTAAGATAAGCTTGCCGAGCCCTTCCAGGTGATGAGAATCAGTAAAAGGGAAAGGCCGTCAAAGATACTCAATCGCACAAGAGCGCGAGGAGGGTCTCTGAACATTTGGCCGAGCCGTACTATGAATGCCGATGCCAGCGACATGTTCACAGATGGTCGATTCAGGCTCAAGGTCGTGTGACGTGATGAAGAATTGAGGCTGAGAAACGGGAGAGCACAGTGAGCGGTACTCCGTAGCCTAATTAAGCCTCCGTGCGGGTCAGGATGACACCCCTGGATTCGTGTTGTCAGAGATTTCTGCCTTGGTCCAACCACCGATGAATGTCACATTACCTGCAACCAACAGCATAATGACCAGTAATTGACAAACCAACCATGGATCAGGCTGTGCCGCCCCCATTGGCGCAAAGTCTTGGCTCAGGAAGTTGGCAAATTTCAGATCTTCCTCAGCTCAATCTTTCCCAAGTAAAACTTCTGTATTCTCTGTGATACTTGATACAGATATTATCCATCTCATCTTGAATTGAATGTCATGAATGATAAGATGCTGCCAAGGTGCGTGAGTTCAGCTATGTGGAGAAATTGCAAAAGCTTGACATAATTCCTGCGTCGACATGCAGGGGTCCTAAGTTTCTTCAGTGGCCTGACTCGCTAATCATTAACTCTCTCCAGTCGCTCAGCCAGACCAGGTTGTCCGTTAGTTAATGAATTGACTGTTGGTACGGAGTAGTAGCTAAAGGACTCTAATTTTAATCCCCCAGTTATCAGGGTACTTCTCTCTGCCTTCACTGTTTAGCGACGGGTCGGTACTAACTCTCTGTGCAGAATGGAATGGAATTGTTGACAACTCAATATCTCTGGCAGGCGCGTTAGAGTTGGGTTTGAATGGCTTCACGTCGGTTCTCTAACGTCTACAAACCAGACATTAGAGTGTCTCTCCGCGAGTATATAAGCATCTACTCCAAACCGCGCCTGCAAGACACATGACTGAAGACTCTAGACCTGTAACAGGTCCTTATCGATACTATCCAATTGAAGTGTTCAAAATGTCCCAGTAAATGCAGCCAAGCAAGCAGGGTGTTAGAAACTGGCGGTTACAGAAGTTTCCGGCCCCTGGCTTTGATACTGTCTGTTGGTAAAAGCCCAAGACCTCCCGAGTCCCCTCCCCCTTATCGTAATGCTACTCCCGCCATCTACAGTCTTCTCGGCCTTCGTTCGTCTAAAGATCATTCTACATATCCAGATATGCAGTTCAGTTTTGTTCTGGGCGTTTTCTATGTGCTTTTGCAGCCAGCAATGGCTCAAGAGGGTGTGTGCTGGGGTGTCGATGGCAAGCAGTGGACCAACAACAAACAGTGCCCAGGTTCCTCGGCGTGTTGCGGTGAGGGGGCAACTTGCATGCCAAATCGACTCTGCAAGAACAAAGGACAAGGAGAGAATGAGTTCGTGAGAGGTCCATGTGCCGTTGCACCATACGATAAGAAGAAATGCGCTGCCATTTGTCTTTACGGTTCGTTCTCAGCCCCTTTTCTGTTCCATTTATGAGTCTTCAGCCTGGCTAATGATCGTTTGTAGAGGAGAGGAACAACCGATTCCCGCGTGTAAAGCGATGCGAAGATGGCAGCTACTGCTGTTGGGAAGACGATCCTGGATGTTGCGCCGGTAAACGAGGTGTCTTCCTTGATTCAAAGGCAACATTGAGGATGACGCGGCTTCTTCAATTGTGTCTTTGATCGAGACCACCTCTTCAACTGAGACAACACCAACTACGATCATTGCTACCTCCACAACGACCTCCTCCGACCCGAGCCCTACGTCAGGCGATACGGAAGAAACGAATGCTGGGACGATCGACAATAGTCAGGCCATGAAGATCGGACTTGGTGTTGGTGTCCCGGCCGCTGCCATAATCGCAGGCCTATCTGTCTGGCTCTTCCTTCGCAATAGGACAGTCAAGCGTCAAGACCAGAGCACCGCTACCTCGCATCCCCCGATAAACCATTACCCACAACCGGGGGTGCCAGACCTTTCCCAGGCGCACTTATACCAGCAACAATATCCTCAGGCATATGGGCACTATCCTGAAGTTGGCGACCAAAGAAGAACAAAGTCCCCTGTAACCATACAAGAGCTCCAAGGCTGATATCGGTGACTTGCTTGTGTCATGTTTAGTAAATATTACGATAGTTACCCAAGCCTTCGGCGGTTTAAGAAATAGTTCCGCAAGTATCAAGCGATGTTGGAGACTTTTTATGTTCCGTTTTGTAAGATCGCAGGGGTTCACGCCGTCCACAGAAAATTGACGCACCGATGGGAGATAAGAAACGACAAATGGAAAACTTTTACGCCTAAGGGCTCAGTCTAACTCACAACCCGAACCCAGTTTTCACTCCTTGTGCGCCGCCTTTCTCAGTACCATCCTCCAAATCACCTTGTTCTGCAGCTAATTCCAAGCCCGCTCAAAACCAATTGTTCCAAAGAGAGGACCCATTATGTTTCAAAATGTTGTCCATGTTCTCTTTCAGTTCGCAGGTCTGAGTCTTGATATCCCGGGCCTTTTTCGCCTCATCAAGTTCCTCTTGTTTCTGGGCAACATCCTTTTCAGCTTGCTTCAGCTTTTCGACGATCTCCTCATAATGTTCGTGGATGATCTTTCTGCCTACCTCAGACCCGTTGGCGAAGCTCTGATCCATCAGCGTTTTGCTGTATCGACTCAGTTGGGCAGAGAGGTCTTCTTGGCTATCACCTCGGTCCAAGGGCTCGAGGTTCAAATGGCGAGTGGGCTCCGATTTAATCTCAACAGCAGCATCGAGGCGAGTGAGTGCTTCAGCCAAAGTATCCTGCTCGATTCGAAGCCGGCTCAGCGTGGCCTGAGCATTTGTTAGTGCATCGCCGGCGCGGTCTACGGCAATAGCCGCAAGATGTCTATCTGATTCGAGGGACTCAGCCGTCCGTTTTCGAACCGATTCCACTAGCATTCCTTGTTCCTGCTTTTGGAACATCTTCTTGACTTCCTGTAGGGGATAATCGCCTTCGTAAGAATTAGACTCCTTGATCTTTCGGATGAAGAATCTGCGCTCAGCATACGGGTTGAGCGATTGGGGGCAGTGTCTGTTTGTCAGGGCGTGTCGCAGACAGGAGAGGACGTGAATTCCACAGCTGATTTTATCCCGCTGTGGAGTGCAGGGCTATAGATAGAGGTCAGCATTAGTCTTCATGGCCGGAGGATCAACTGACGGCGACATTGTTGAACCGCAGCTCAAACTTGTGTCCGGCGGTCTCATTCCATTTCTGGAAGCCGTCGCAAACGGAATTGAAACGCTCTTCGCTAGGGGTTGAGTCGTGGTGATTGAGTATCATGGATTTCTCATCATGATCAATGTCGACAATAGCCAAGGTCCAGTGCTTAGGCTTGAGGTGATGGATAGGGAAGCAAAGGATGGTATACCCGTCGAGCTTGACGTTGTAGCAAGCAGTTGTGCCGTCAACTTTGAACCAGAGAGGGTCGAGGACCTTGACCTTTCCCTGTTCCAATGGTAGCCAGGAAACGAGAGCTTTTGTAAGGAATTGAAGCGTTCCATCCATGAGTTTCATATTGCTGGTGAGCTGCTTATAAATGGTGGTGGCTTGGTTAACCACCTCCTCTTCTCCCTTAGAAGTTTCGGCACGCTTCGAATATCGCTGTGGGGTTGTTGTAATGGATTCTTTCTCTCTTTTGCGCTTAGATGAAGTGGCAGCTTGTGTTTGGGTGAAATGACGAGAAGTGTTCATTTGTGTGGGCAGAGGTAGAGAGCCGGCATTCGAAACAGCAGGTTTCTGGTCTTGGGGACCCTGGTAAGTGTAAACGGAGATCGGAATGGTCTTCTTGTCGCTGTTGCCCACGACCTTGACTGGCGATTTGGCTGGTGATTTGACTGGTGATTTGACTGGCGACTTGACTGGCGATCCGGGGCAGCCTCCCAAGATGACGCTTGGGCTTCGTGTGACCATGAGGACGGACTCAATATCCCCATCATCGCTGCTGTCGCTTTCAATGTCGTCACTTCCGCCGTACATACAGGCACCAGGCTCAGTCTCTCGGGACTCCACAATGATTACCTCTGATGGGCCGCCAGCCTCTTGAGCACTTTGAGAATGTACGATCGCTTTGAGACTACTGAGAGCAGCTTTCGCGACCTCGCTAGTCAGTCGGAGAGAATCTCTAGGATGCTGGCGAACACCGATCCAAAGGACATTGTAGGGTGGCACCTGACTCCACAGGGATGTCAGCGCGATGCCGTTTTCTTGGGCCAACTTGGTGATCTTGATCAGGGAGTCGAGTGCACCAGCACTGAGTTCGTTCTGCTTGGGGGGGTTTTGATGCGCGCTGCGGACGTCGTCGAGGAGCCAAGACTTGCCGCCCCATTGTTGGTCAAGCCATCTCTCTTGGTCGACTCTGGAGAGCTTGCTAGGTGAACCGGGCATCGTGAAATTACCTGCGCTCATGATGTTAATGTTGGGACGAAGTCAATAATTATGATGGATTGTGGTAGAAGTGAGAGGAGGATTTGTTAAAGGGGGCCAAATCGTTTGCCGAATTTGTGATGGAGCGAGGGTCAAGAGAGCGTGATGAGCAGAGAAGTGAGCAGGAAAATAAAGGGGTGAGTGGAGCAGTATCCTAAGTTTAGGTAAAGCTGAATCCAGAAAGGGGAAATTGAGGCTGCATTTGAAAAAGTGAGAAGAGGTTAGGGCAAAGAGAGAGGAGATGAGCCTAAACTTGTGATAACTTTAGGGTTGATGTACCTCGAGAATTGGAGAAGACAAGAAAAAGTATTGACGGGCTTTGAATGAGCAAAGGGCTTGAGAAATACTCTCTGCGTACAGGATTCCCGTGCCTTCGAAGTCCGATCGATTGCTTCGGTCGCGTCCAAGGTAATGTGCAGGCAGTGATGTAGTGTTGAAGTAAGCGGTTGGGCATTCAGGGAGCGTGGTAGATACCAAGATTCACTGAGGGGGATGATTCCAAGTTCTGCACTGTGAATATCTGTGAAGTTGAAGGTCAAAGAGGGGGTCGAGGGGCAAGAAGTGACGTTGACAGGTCTTATGCGTGAGGCGATTATGCGACTGGATCGACTGACGTGCTGATCTGGACTAGAAGGATGAAGAGTGAGGTAGGCCGAATTGAACCTAGGTATCATATCAGTAAGAATTCAACATTTGTTGTGGACGAGAGAGCGACAGCAATAAACCTGATGTTCGAAGCCTGACGGTTGAAGGCTCAAGAGTAGAGGTAAAAGTGAAGCTTGATGGTTGAGAGAGGAAGCAAGGGGCAGCTCTCAGTGAATCACACAATGCTGTTGAAGAAGTAGTGACATTGAGTCACTATGCAAGGTCTTGTCCTTGTGGTCGACCATGTGAGAGGCTGCCTGGGCTGTTGCATCAACAAATCTCGGACGTCCTAGTACTGTCCTTTGGAACCTCTCGTGATATCCGTTCACCCACGATTTCCACTCGGAAACCGCCAGTAAAAGTGATACTTGGAGACAACATCTTTAAGCGATTGTGTCCACTTCGTTTGGCCATGGGCGGGACCCCGACTTCGAGCTGAACACCCCTTCATAGTCTATAGCGCTGAAGACATAACAAGAGGGCTCCGTTGTCGCCGCATTCGACGTCTTGACTCATTCTTCCATTTCGTATCGACACCATATGGTGGTCAGTTCGCGAGTCATTCGGATCATCCCGGTGATTGTCTCATACGAATCCGCTTCTGAGACGCGAGATTGAGAAGGAGATTCGCGATCCGAGGTCCCGTCGCGTTTGTTTGAAACGCGGACCCGGCGATGACGGATCATGCGCAGCCATTATGAAATCTCTGCTGATTCTTGTAACATTTCTATCTTCGCTTGAAGATGAAGAGAGTAATATGTTGCGACCGATCGGGGACGTTGTCTGCTCTGTAGAGGCGAAGTGGCAGAATGACGACTTTCGTCAGGTCAACAGTGGATAAGTCTCCGGGCATGGCACGGACCACCATTGCTGCAGGGTAGCTGGACTCGCGGCCAGAAGAAAAGATTGATAGTAAACAAGGTAATCGTCCCCAATATCGGTAAGAATATTTAATAAAAACTAATAGGTAGGATTTTTTTGTTGTATTTTGAGATTTTAGCAATACTAAGTGAAGTGGAGTGCAAATTGGAGACATTGAAGGATAATGTACGAAGCCGCCGACCACATTTGAAGACGATATTGGACATGCATTTCCTGAGTGGTCATTACTTTTTCGCAATTCTTGATGAGAAGGGCACTCAACACAGATATCAGTTAAGTATTATCGATAGTAGTCACTAAACTTATCATCTTTATCATTTTTATGATCTTAATGAGCCTTTATGCTTCATGGCGTTCGCTTTGTCCTTGTAAATCGCTGAACTCAACCCAGCAGCCATTCGGTACGCGAACTTGACCCTGAACGAGACGAGACATTGATTGGCTGACGAAGACGCGTCCTGACACTCCTCAACTTCCAACATCCAACATGAGACGAAGTTGCAAGGGACGGGGAGATTCAAGCTGTAGCTACACTGCATCGCTGTCGCTTTTGTCACTATCATTATGCGCACGATTGCGCAATTGACCCAGTTGCTCCCTCAAAACCTTCACAGCCTCCCCCTCAAGCAAAACACCATTTTCAAGCGATCGCCCTTGATGAATCATGTTTCTTTGTGTTGGCCAGAAGAACGATGTGCCCAGATACGCTAGACTATCGTCTGCGATGATCGCGTTATAGTGCGGTCGCGGTTCCCACCAGCTGACATCTTCCACCGACAGCCGCTTGCCATAGCGTCGCGTCGCTTGCGCAAGAATTCTCGATGAGACCGCGTCTATTTCACGGACCTGTATCGCTACCGTCACGCCGTTGGCTGCCCGTCTCACCAAGAGTTTCGCGATTTTCGGGTCAACGAGTTCTGAGACACTGACGACAAGATCGCGACGAGCACCGCGAAGTAATGTATGTTGCGCGCGACTGATATAGGTCAAGCTCGCGATGGGATCGTTGATTATGACGCCCAGACTGGCGAGTTGTGAGCCCAGATGCGCGCGACGCTCATTGCTTACGCCACCGAGGATGGCTTCTTGCATGTAGATCTGAAAGGCTTTGGCTGCCGTGGGCGGAAGCTCGATGGAAAAGTCGGCCTTATCAATTAGTTTGGTATCGACAATGGCACCAGTGCTGAAGAGCGTCCTGTCGTCGATGACTATTGCTTTAGCGTGCACGACTTGACGCGTTGGACCATCAACGCCAGTAAACATGTCAATGTGAATTCCATTGCGCGTAAGCAGCTTAACATACTCCCTGCACGCTGGCGTATCCTGATAAATCGTGGGTCCCAATTTCGATATCACGACAGACATGATTGCATCGGAATTGTGCTTTCGAAAGTCAACCAACGCGTCGACTACAATCTTGGCATCGCCTTGATCGCACATTGAGAGATTCAATATTGTCAATCGCCGTTGCTGAGGGGCCTTTGAACAAGGGACTGTGCACTCTCGTATGAACTTCTCGAAGACGACAAGATGGTCCAAACCGTTGGTGAGAAGTGGTACTGGACCTCGTTGTAGCGTACCAAACATGGCATCGCGATCGCTTGTGGTCAATCTCATCGCTTTGATGGCCTTGACACTGGTAGCCCGACATCGAAGCTTATCCTCGCAGTAAAGAAAAGCGTCGATGTCGAAGCAACCCCCAAAGTCGGGACAATTGACCCTTACATATGACGGCGCGATCTCATGGGGCTCAATAGCGAATTTGATGAGACACAATCCGTCTAGAGTGTGCTTGGCTACCAGTTGGCCATCTTTCTTCACCTCGATCTGGAACAGACCGTAAAGCTCACGGCCTCGTAACCGAGCTTCGAAAGTTGCCCCAGGAAGTAATGGGTTGTGAATTCTCTGCCGAGATGCGATTGGGATCATACGTACAATGCCATGCTTAATCGGGCCTAATGTATGTTTTCCTCGAGCCTGGAAAGATTGCCCGAAGATTGTCTGGTTCTTCAATGACTTTCCGAATCCGGCCTTTTTCGGCCCATCGCTTGAGATGAAGGACACGCCTGGGTGGTTTGGTAAAGTCAAGGGGATCGGGAATGGCCTCAAGATAATCGACTTGCCATGGCTCGCCGTCCAAGATGGCGGCACGTCCAGCAAAACACTCGATGCGAATGTCCAGGTGTAACGCATATTGATCTCGTAGGATGAGCTGTTGGTGAGAGTTCACACCAACCAGGTCATATATATGACCGTTATGCTCAATGGGTGTCGGTGCTCTGGCTCGCTCGCTACGAGACCTTGCATATACTGGTGACAATGGATCTAGGGAGCCAGGCTGCCATTTAGAAAGAGGATTATCATAACAAAAGTGCCTATCATTATTTGGTAGGATTGGCTTGATGACGTTGTTGTATCTCATAGTAGCTGGTGTTATTTGCAGTTGAGACTTGTGGCTGAGAGCTTAACTCAGCAGACAGAACTTAGTGATGTAAAGAGACTCGAAGTGGTGTCCAAGCTCAATCCAAGATGAGCAATGAGTTAAGTAAAGTGTTTGCTCGCGTGAGCATCAATCGACTTTCGACCTTTGACTCTCGACGACGCCCAAAGTGCGGCCCGAGATCAACATCGGGAGCTAGAAACTGGGCTAGCTGGGCTACACAGAAGATCGTATATGTCATTGTCTTCGCTTCTCGTCCCTCGTTGGTCAGACGAATCCCGAAGAGGCTTGAGCTGAACGAGCTGGACCATTGGAAAACCCTCTTTGGTGTTTCCATCAATTCGCTCTGCGTTAGCGGGTCTGAGCAATATTGACGTAAGAATTTTCGATATTGGACGGCATTCAAGACAAGATCTGCGGTACTCCACAAGATGGCGCTTGGAGCTACCGCCTCGAGCTGGGAAGTGCCGTGTCCCAGTGTCGATCACTTAACGCCAATTGCGGAGGACGACATATATTTGGGGCATAAGACGGCAGGATCGGAGGGGTTCAGCCAGCCTCTTTGCTTGCAGATCACAAGGGAGATGAGGTGGGTAAGACATGTATGCAATGTATTGGGAAGAGGTATCACAACTGCCTCATAGTACGAGGCCATCTCTTCAAGATCCTCTGTCAGTGCTACAGGTTTCTCCAGAGCAGGGCTGAAGAAGCAATGAGAGTATTCCAGCACCCAACGCGCGGCTAAGATTGTGAGGCGATTTAAGAAACTGGTTTGCTCTGAAGCCAAGACTCTGGCAACCGATTACTCACAGTTACCGTCCAGCAATTCTAGCAAGGTGTCTCTATTGGGCCAGTCGGTGACTGTAATCCATTCCCGAAATGAGAGCTGTTCTGTGAAGTTCGTGTCCCAGTCGATTGGGGATTTTCCTCTCAGAGCCGAACATCCTGAAATAACCTTTCGTAGATCTTGATTGATTGAATTGTTCGCTGGAATCCATGGAATGACATGGCGAGTCTTCCAATCTCGAAAACAAACCGTGAAGATGGTATGGGTTAAGAAAAATTGACAGGGAGACAAGGCAAATAGGTCAGGCACAACCGGGCTATCGTTTCTCCAATGCTTGTGTGGAATTAAGGGTATTGTGGGATCCATTGTAAAGACTCTCTTGTCGAAGAACATTTCCCAATGCTGCGACAGAAGAATGGACTGACCAACAAAGG
Source organism: Fusarium subglutinans (assembly GCF_013396075.1). Taxonomy (NCBI): domain Eukaryota; kingdom Fungi; phylum Ascomycota; class Sordariomycetes; order Hypocreales; family Nectriaceae; genus Fusarium; species Fusarium subglutinans. The sequence continues at coordinate 31,592 of NW_023502072.1, read as the reverse complement.
CTCTCTTGGCTGAGTTGTTCAGAGCAGTTGCATCATTCATGATTATCCACTCCAAGTAATCAATATGGCCAGGAGACACTGCAAGACACATATTGTTATAGAGTAGTCTCCATTTGTTGTTGCCGATAGCTGGCGCTCCACGAGTCCTGAGGTACATATCTGTACCCCCGAGAAAGTTGGAAAAAGACGAGTCCCACTTTGCTTGACTATCATCTAGCCACCCATCATTAGTCCAAGAACCAACATACTCCAGGAAAGAATAGGGTGCCTTGTCAAGTCTGTTTTTGAGCCGCATGAGTGCTATTGACTTGCAGGTAGACGTTTTACTCCACCCTGTTTCCGCTTTCCCCAAAAGCCGCAAGGTAGCAAAGCAAAGATGAGAGACAATATTAATAGTGTTCGTACCATGGAGCGCATCTTCCATTTGGCGAGCAAGTTCCGAGTGTTCCGTATCATTTCGGAAAATGTCGGGAACCGATCGGTGAACAAACTCAAGGACCTCCCGACCGTCGTATCGTGAGCTCTTATGGCCTTCTATCAGACCGCCACAAGCACCGCGAAGCTGCGCCTGGAGTATTTCCTCGTCTGGGACGGTCTCAAGAATGAGCCTGTCCCGTGACGAGAAATCTTGGTCTTCATCATATTTATCTAGGAGGGTAATGGTGAGTAATGGTAGCTCTAGTCTATTCGATTTGGCAGTTTGAAGAGCATTGATAATCCGGAGAGTCTTCTTCGCATCACCTGGCTCAAGTTGCTGAAGGATGTGATGGAAAAGTGATTCGAGGCCTCTAGGCAAAGTGTTAAGGTGTTGCCTCAACATGTCGCTAGTGGCCTTATGTGTCATTTTGTTCCGTATTGTTTTGGCAACAAGATAGGTCCAGAGAAAGATCCCTGAGGACCTTTCCGGGATTTCAGTAGCGAGATGGAGTTTGAGGTTTTCATCCCTGAGGCTGCTCAGACGGCTGCGGACATAATTTTGCGTGTCGGATCTGGTCAAGTCCTGGAGCCGAAAATTGGGGTCATTGTCATACTCATCCATGAACACGCCTTCTTCTCTACTTGAGAGACAGAGCTTTAGGTTTCCATTGGCATGAATCGTCCATTGTCGAAGGATATTGACTAAATCAATATAGTCCATTCCATCTTGAATGCCAGGCTCAAACTCATCGAGGCCATCAATGAAGATACAGAATATGTGCTGCTGGTATAGTTTCTCGTTCTTAAAAAGTCTTTCCAGAGCACCTTTCACAACAGACGATGGGATTTGTTGACGGTTCTCAAACTTCCAGGAAGCATGTTTTGCTTGACTCCTCCACTGGCCAGGGAAGGCTTCAAATATGAGATCAGGCCGCTCTCGTAACATGTCGTGGAGTATTGAGCGACAAAGTCCGTCTAATGACTTCTGTGCCTTTGAGCCATTCCGCCAAAAGAAGAATGAAGTGAATGCAAGCTTCTTTGCACCTTTTAAATAAGTCAGCTGAATGTGTTTTGCATAATATGATAATCATTTACCAACCCATTTAGTTAGTTTGTCTTCTGTCTTGTGATGAGAACATATAAACTTCATTAGTGTTGATTTTCCAGACCCCAACTTTCCAGAGATATGGAAGATTGGCGCTAATGAGTCTTGCGATAGAAGCCACCCTGTGAATATTTCCTTTGACTTTAATTGTATCTGTGGAACGCTCTGGCGTTAGCTTAGCTTACAGATGTGATATTGCTACTAGTACCTCGAGCGCCTTTTTTCGTTCTCTCACATCCCAAGACAAGTCATCACTTTCCTCAATAACCTCAGTCGGCTTATATATCCATTTGAACGTATCTTCATGAGCAGTGTGAACTGCGTCGAATCTCTGACGCATCTCGTCGAACTTCAGGCTTTCTAGAATGTGATCTTAATATATTGCTCGACGGGCCTCCTCGTCGACCATCAGTAGCTGCTGAAAGTGACTGCTAGCCCGTGTACTGGGGATCGAATCATGCGTGGAGAGTTGCGATTGGCGCAGATGCTCTATGGCGTGGGTTAAACTCTTCAATATAGCTTCATTGCCTTTAGTAAGTGAGATTAGTTCACTGAAGCCATCAACTGCCTCAGCTCTAGGAGTAAATCAGTTACAGTATCTCTCATGACTAGAGAATTAGCCTTACCTTGAGAATTCAACTAGTGCGAGAATAAGCTGATGACGATAGTCTTTCAGTTGGCTCTCCAGGCCTTCGATGCCTTTAGCCTTGGCATTTGCCTTGAGGGCATGTCGTACCGATTTGAAGGGGTTAGACGAGATTTGCTTTGGTTTGACTTCGTTCAGAGTTTTGATTAATTTCGCTGAAGTCGCTTTGCACCTTTTGGCAAGATCCGAAAGTGACTCTTGTTCGGGAGTCAAACGGCCGTTGCCTGCCACTTCAAGCCTCAGAGCTGCTTTTGCTGACTTCGATGATGACGCATTCGCGGTGTTTGTTTTCGTCTAGGACACCATCAAGAGATTTGTGTATGCTGTGTGCTATTTTTACGAGCTTTAGACCTGCTTCAACAAAGGTCAGGATCCCAGACGCCAACCCGATTGCTGAGACAGGATCCATGGTGGCAGAAATGTGTATTCAGAGGAAAGTTCTAGGACCTGACAATAGACGGATCGGCGACTTCGCAAAGATAAAGCTCTGCGCATTTTGTCATCCCAAGCACAGCCTTAGAGTCAGCCTGGAATGATCGGGAGGGGAAATTGTAAAATCATGGTCTTGTTGGTGGCCTCACATCACAGCCTGATTATGCAAAACCATCCAATAGCCTGTGCTCCTGCATTGTGGCCTCAGGTACTAATATTCCTAATTGTCACTCCGTCCTCTGGTTTGCCAATTTTCGGCACAATATTCTGGCTTGTTTTAACACAGGGAATGGCTGTCTTCACCACCCGACGAGGGCACATTTACCAATCTGAAACGCAATTATCGATCTGCGGCATCGCAATAAGCCAATTGTTCAATCATACAGGGGAAAACATTATTCCGGGCTTTCTCATATGATTGTTTAATGGCGTGATCGCGATTGGCCCTATCGCCATCACTTGAAGCTCTCACGCCATACCCCATGCACATGGGAACAGAGCTCTTATCACCTATCACAAGCCCAAAATTTCCAAAGCATACTGAGATTATAATCTAGATAGGAAAAAGAGATTAGATCCCGGAATTTGGAAGATATCCGGTCTAGTGGAACTCGTTTGACTAATAAGATCCCCCGCTGACCTCCACGATTCATTAGATGGATGTCCGGCAGTTATCTAGCGATTGATAGACCATTGCATCATCAAAGCTATACAAACGACATGGATTCGTGCCTGCCGATCGCCAGACATAAAGCTATCCCACGGACCCCCAAGCTCAAAATGCCGAGACATCAACCCGAGCTGCCGGATCTTTCACAGCCCCAAGACTCTTTGCCAAAATGTCGCTTCACGTTCGAGCAGACGCAAGCGAGAATGGCATTGAGCCTCCGCTTTCTCAAGCCGTCGGCTATGTCGTCGTTATCGCGATTGGATTCCTTATCGCGTTTATCATGATGTTTTTGACGCATATCTTGAAGAAGACTGTTGGTGAAGATAACAGGACGACAGAGATGTTCATGACAGCCAATCGAAGTGTTGGCACCGGTTTGACTTCGTCTGCTGTTATTTCATCGTGGCTTTGGAGTACTGCTATGCTTGGAAGTACTCTTGTTGGATACAACTTTGGTGTTGCTGGGCCGTTCTGGTTTGCAGCTGGGTATGTACCCTTCCCCCGCGATCATTCTCGGAAGTTGCTGACCTGTATTAGATGCTCGCCCATGATCGTCTTCTTCGCTCTACTTGGCATCTCTTGTAAACTCAGAGTACCCGAAGCGCATACACTGCTCGAGATTGTCCGTATACGATATGGAACTTCGGGTCATATTGTTTGGATTGGTCTTTGCCTCATCAACAACATCATCGCTATCGCAAACATGTTGTTGGGTGCAAGTGCTGCTATATCCGCGCTGTAAGTTACTTCTCCTGGAGCTACGTGATAACGCACTAAAAAGATCAGATCCGGCATTCATATCATCGCCGCTACCTTCTTGTTACCCGTTGGCGTGGTGCTATATACCTTCGTCGGCGGCATCAAAGCGACCTTCCTGACTGATTACTTCCATACCTTTGTCATTACGATCATCATATGTTTCTTCACCATCAAGGCATTCCTTGTCCCCGAGATTGGATCACCTGGCGGTCTCTATGATCTGATCGTTCAGGTTGGAAAAGACCATCCCGTTGCTGGTAACCATGATGGATCTTTCTTGACAATGACTAGCAAAGACGTGAGTTAGCTGCTTGACTATCACCAAGTCCTTGCTGACAATATGCAGGCTATATACTTTGGTATCATCCACGTTCTGGCCAACTTTGGTTTGGTCATCATGGACACTGGCTTCTTCGCCAAAGCCTTCAGTGCTGCACCTCAGGCTGTTGTCCCAGGGTACATCATTGGCGGCATCGCCTATTTTGCCATCCCCTGGTGTCTCGGCACCTTGATGAGTTTTTCTGCTCTCGCCCTTGAGGATACCCCACGATTCCCTACATACCCTCGTCGCATGTCTTCAGTGGAGATCTCGAACGGTCTCGTGCTGCCCTATGCCGCGATCGCAATCGCCGGCAAAGGCGGTGCTGCTGCCGTTTTGTTGATCACCTTCATGGCGGTCACTTCAACCATCAGTGCCCAAGTCATCTCCGTGTCATCTATCATCAGCTTCGACATCTATCGCCAGTACTTCAACCGTGGTGCAACTGATCGTGACGCCATTCGGTGGAGCCATATCGGCGTCGTCTTCTTCGGCCTGTTCTCTGCTGCCTTCTCGACTGCTCTATACTACGGCAAAGTAGATCTCGGATGGACTCTCTACATGCTGGGTGTTTTGACATGCCCTGGCATCTTCCCAACCGTCTTCACGATCTTGTGGAGAAAACAGTCAAAGATTGCTGCTATCGTCTCACCTCTGCTAGGCATGGCGACTGGCATCGCTGTTTGGCTTGGCTCAGCGTCGTCACTGTACGGTGAAGTCACAGTTGCATCCACTGGAAAGTCTCTCCCATGCGTTTACGGAACTGTCGCTTCGGCTTTGAGCCCAGCTCTTTACTCAGTCGTGATCTCGCTCATCAAGCCTGCCAACTACCAATGGGCTGATTTCAGAAACGAGCGTCTTGCGTTCGACCAGGTTGGTTCAACGAAGGAAGAGGTGAGAACGCACGAAGAAAAGGTGACGAGCTACACCGCCGATAAGGCCAAGCTCAAGCATTGGGGGACTCTTGCGGCGATTTGGTCTGCGGTTACATTCTTGGGGCATTGGGTTCTTTGGTAAGATACCCCTTATCTCTCTATAATAACGTTGACTAACATACAAAACCCTAGGCCACTTCCGATGTACGCAGCCAAGTACGTCTTCGGAAAGACATTCTTCGTCGCTTGGATTGTAATTGCCATCATTTGGGTATGGGGGACCATGTTCGTCGCAGGCTTCTACCCCATCATTGATGGTTGGCCTCAATTGAAGACAGTTTATCGGGGCTTGAGGGGCCATGGCCCAGTTGAAGGTGAACCCGAAGAAGTCCAGAATGCCCAAAGTGATTCCTCCATTACGGAGAGGGATGAGAAGGGGAACCAAGGGGTCCTGGCATGAGGGAAGTCTGACAGCGGACTATATACAAGAGTTATACATACTTTAGGTAATAGCCATATTGAGACTCGCTATAAAACATAATTCTACCTTTACTTTACCTGTAACTGAGATAGGAAAGCATTCGCGATAGAATTCATTGACAGCCCCGATCGGGCCTTGCTTCCCCGCTTGACCCCGCCAGAGCCGACAGAGGCCGCGCCCGATAGCGGCATTAATGAGACCTCTACCTAACTCCAACTTCATTTTGTCCGGCTTATCACCAGCGACTTCTTCCAATCTCACGTTACGGGTACCCTCAAAATAGCCCTTCAAGATGCCTTTCACGGTTCTCTCAGACGCCAATGTCAATCACATCCTCGACACGCTATCTTCATCCGACGTGACTGATCTTGCAAGCGCTCTCGAGCAGGCCCTCATTCGATATTCATGTAACAATGAACAGCAATACCAGCCTCACCGTGCAGTCGTCAATCGAGATGGCCAAGTCAGCTTGTTCATGCCCGGAACCACTGACCAATTGATTGGTGTAAAGATCGTCGGTATCACCCCAACCGAAAAGCTCAAGCCTTCTGAAGCAGGTCTCAAGAGTGTCTTGACTCTGTGCGACGCTAGAGGTAAAGCCATCGGAACGCTCAATGCAGCTGCTCTCACCGCGTTCCGAACTGCGCTGGGTTCGATGCTGCCGTATCGATTTAGGCGTAACACAGAGAATATTGTCGTGTTTGGTGCGGGGAAGCAAGCTCTGTGGCATATTCGCTTAGCACTTCTGTTGAAAGAGAAGGACATCAAGTCTGTGACCATTGTCAACCGTTCTGCGGAGAGGACACAGCAGTTGATAGACTCGCTCAGGTCAAATGCTGAGTCACCATGGCCATCGCATATCAGTCTTCAGGCCTTTGACCCCAAGGATGACCGCAACGCCGCTTTGGAGGCTCTGGTCGTAGATGCAGACGTCTTGTTCTTTACAACACCAAGCACGGAACCTCTGTTCCCAGCATCATACCTCACTTCCGAGAAGGCTCTGAGCAAGACCCGGTATCTTGCGGCGATCGGTTCTTACCGTCTTGACATGCAAGAGATCGATCCCGAGCTTCTGAAGCAAGTCATCAACCCGTCAGGGCCCTTTTCCTCTGTGGGGTATCGGGGGGGATCCGTTGCAGTCGACAGCCGAGAGGGCTGTCTGCAAGAGGCCGGAGAACTCGTCAAAGCTGAGATCCCTACGGATAAAATGCTAGAGATTGGCCAATTGTTCCAAACCAGAAACACTGAAAACCCGAATGACTTGACCAAGTGGCTTAAAACCGGATTTGTTATTTACAAGAGTGTTGGTACTGGGGTTATGGATCTCTCAATCGGTCAAGAGCTTCTTCGTTTGGCTAAGGTGAAGAATGTTGGCTTGACTGCTGAGGACTTTTGAAGTCTTTAAACTAGATAGATGCCAGATAGATTGCTTGACTAAACATTCATACTCGCTTTCTCGGAACCACGTCCTGATGATTCGGGTTATACTCAAACAAAGATCGTTTGGAAAGCGACTCGTCCTCTTTACTGGCCACGTAATTCCCAGCCGACATAAAGTCTTAATGCAATCACCAATACTGCTGCTTCTCACGAGCAGTGCACTAATTGAAGCTGCAGAATTAGGAATTTGAGCTTCGTGAGGCATAATTGGTTGAAAATGAACAAAGTTGAGTTGACTCTATATACTCTATGACTGGTGAAATACTCTATTTCTAAGGCGATTCAATATCTCCTTCCGTATGCCGCTTATAGTCCATCAATGTCAAGAAACAGTATTAAGTAGAAATTAGTAAGAAATGGTCTGGCAACGCCTCAAGATCTAGCCCTTCTTTGCCATAGCCAACGCTTGTGCGGCCCTTGCCGAATATTTACATCGCTGTCGAATAGCAGGGCCGTACTTGAAAAAGACGAAAGGCATCGGTAGACAGGCGAGTGATAGAAAGGCCGGAACACAACTGGCCCACTGGGTTCCCAGGTTGTCGTACATCTGCTTGGTGAAGAGAGGAAAGGCGGCGCCGAAAAGAGACCGTAGCACAGCATTGGATGCTAAAACTGATGCAGCATAGATGGTGTAGGAATCGATGAGGTAGCTGAAGATGCTATGGAAGACGAGTGACATGCCGAGACCAAAGGGGGCGCCAGCGGCTACTGGGGACATCCAATGAACTGAACGATACGATGTCCTATTGCTTATTAGTAGAGGAATACAATACACCAGAGCCTCAACTTACCATGCGAACCAGAACATGCCAACAGGGACACAGATACCGCCGAGCATGCATCCAGGGAGACGATACTCGGGGGGCACAGGCTCGTTGCCGAACCTTTTTGTGACCTTCATGTACCATATGTTGATGAGGCCAATCGTGGGAATGGCACTGATCATTCCGACAGCAACTCCAAGGAAGGCCAGTCCTCCCTTACCAGCAGACCAACCCCTCTCAAGCTGGAAGACAACAGGGTATGCGCCAAAGAGCATATAAAGAGTTCCGAAGAGAATAGCGACGTAGATTGAGAGAAGAAGGACGATGGGTTCGAAGCATAGAAGTTGCCAAGGACGAATGAGGGCCTTTTTGAGGACGACGGATGGTGGATCGGCTTTACCCTGGTGTTCGTAGATGGAGATGTAAACCTTGCCAGTTTTCTTGGACAAGAAGTCGGCGCGGTTCTGGAGAATGTAGGGTGCGTAGGTTTCAGGGCAACAGCACATATCAAGTACCCAGAAGAATCCGGCAACAATGGCCATCAATCCCATCACCTGGAGAACATGGTTAGTGCATGATGTTAAACACTAGGACATGCTTAGCTTACCCATCTCCAACCTTGACCGTCACTCAAGTAGCCACCGATGAAGGGGCCCAAGCTAGGTCCCAGTGCAGGTGCCAAAGAGAAGAATGCCATAGCAATGGCACGCTCGTCGGCGTTAAAGATATCAGAGATAACGCCTCCTGCATTGGTCAGAGGCGATGAGCCAAAGGTGCCGCAAAAGAAGCGAAGGACCAGAAGAGTTGCAACACCATTGTCGGCTGTACATGCTGCACTGAAGACAACATACAAACCATAGCTAATAATGAAGATAATTTGTCGACCGTAGATTTCACAGAGTGGTGCCCAGAGGAGAGGTCCGACTGCGAAACCCAGGACGTAGAATGAGACACCGGCCGTGACGAGTGTATGGCTTGCTTTGAAGTGGATCATGAGCGGCACAATAGTACCTGTCGTATGACATGTCAGCTACATCGATTGGCGAGGGCTATAATACTGACCTGTATAGGCACTTGAACTAAACGCGACAGCAAAACATGTTGCGGCTGAAACCATGGTGATGGTCCATTTCAACCACTTGGACCAATTGAGCGGGTTCCCTGTATCATCAGGGATCCAGCTAACAACGAACGGATCTTCAAAGGAGCCTGACCCAGGATAGTTATGGTTCTCGACAGCTTGATCAACTCTCGTTCTGTCAAAAAGAAGTTTCACCAGTGGTCTATGTCGCTGTTTGGACTCTGGTGTCTTTTGTCGTAGTGTTTCATCGTCGCTCACACAAGAGCTTGGCAAATCTGGTCTAGAAGACATGATGATGTTGTAAATCTGCAATGATTGCTCATACTATTCCTCAAAAGGACTTCCAAGACGGGAGGAAGAGCCCTTTATAATAATATGGGGAGATCGGGCTTCCATTTCGTCGGGAACGCCGGCGAGCGGGCCTCGAAGCCGGGGTGAGCAACAGGTGATTCCTGCTGTGACGACGGAGTCACAGGACGGATTTGGGCGTGGTGAGATACAGATTTGGGCAGAAGGGGGTCCAGCACCTTTCGATCTTGCGGGTATCAAGGAACGTAATTAGATCTTGATGATGAAGTCTGCATAATCTCTCCGGCAGGTCGGAAATCGCAGTCTGGCAGCGCCGACATTCTCGATAATTCTTGTCTGGATCCACCGAAACGTGGTTTTGACAGTTGCTAGACAAGGGTTGTGTTAATTAGAGATAAGAAGCTTGGGCTGTTGGAATCATGCTTAAAATGTCCGACGGAGTTTGTAGGGGAAATGGATACGAGAAAAGCCGACTGTGGATCGCATCAGTCCACTATTTGCCGTGCGTTCCCTACCAAAACTCCGGCCGAGGCTTGATCGTGCATGGAATTGGGGTTTCTCATGTGCTGGCAAGGCTGATCACATGTTGCTAGGCTGAAGAGTGATTGGCGATTATAAATATCGAGACGTGGTACTTCATGTGATTTTAATGAATTATTCTATTCCATGTCTTTGTTACAAATGCCAAGACTGGCTTCTTGAGGCCATAAATACGTGGCTAAAATTGACGTCATGAATCATCTTTCAATCTCATCAATTGGCATCGAGATCATTATGCTACAATTATCGTATCATGTATCGTGAGTTTAAAGTTTGTCGGCGTCTTGGTGTTTTCCGTCTTCAAGGTCTCGGCCGAAAGACGGACATTGGTCTTGATCATGTGACGAGGCCAGGCAGTCATTTCATCAGTGGCGACGATCTAGTCTGCGCAGCATTTGACGTCTCTATGATGCTTCAGTGTGACAAACAATTTTACGGGTCCCTTTGTGTATCGCCACAAAAGTAATTCCAAGCCCAAAACACCTTTGTAGGTAATTGTGCGCTGATCTGGGGCGCTGCTCATCAAGGTCCCCAACCAAAAGGTGTCCACTGAAGACGCCCGAATTGATAATCTCGAACTCAGTCACCAGCGTCGCAAAACTCCGAGTTTCATCTCACAAACAGATTCACGACTCACGGAAGATTACTATGGGACGCACAGAGCCATCTGTCGGCCGACCACCAGCGGCTTTTCGCAAAGATGCACGCTCCAAAAAGGCCAAAGCCACCATCAACAAGGTCATTCCCGGCCTCCTCACGGCATATCCCGGTGCTCAGAAAGGAATCAATTCAGCAGAGCTCATCCCTTTCATGAACACAACAGTCTTGCCTGAACCATATGGAAAGCTTTTGAAGAAACAAGACGACAAGGGTGATGCAGCACCCAAGGGCAAATCTACAGAACGTGCTGAAGATCCTCACGAGGATTTGGCAAAGCTCAAACCACCAAGAATCTCAATCAGGGAAGTCGATACGCTGATTGCAGCAAGAGACCTTCTCAACATTGAGACACCGGCGGGCGTTAAAACAGATTTTGTTAATACGAGAGCTCATGTGGCAATTTTGAACATGGGTTCGCCTCTGAACCCTGGAGGTGGATTTCTAAACGGTGCGAACAGTCAAGAGGAATCATTATGTATGCGCACTACGCTATATCCTTCTCTCAAGGATGAGTGGTACCGACTCCCCGAGCTTTCCTCGATTTGGACTCCAACAGTGTTGGTCTTCAGAGATGAAGACGGGAATGTTATAGACAAGAAGGATCGGTTCTACGTCGATTGCATCACGGCAGCAATGATCCGTGGCCCGGAATTCGAGCTTGATGAGGAGGGGGTGGCATCGTACGCCAACAAGAAGGACCGCGATACGGCGCAAGCCAAGATGAGGGCCGTTATGCGAATCGCTATGGTCAAAAGGTGCAAACGACTTGTCCTTGGAGCTTGGGGCTGCGGTGCGCACGGAAATCCGGTTGGCGAAATAGCAAGAGCTTGGAAATCTGTTCTCACTCCAAGATACGATAAGTCAAAGCTGAAGGAGAGATGGGAATACGTGGATGAGATTGTGTTTGCGATCAAGGATCACAACATGGCGCAGGCTTTTGCGGAAGCTTGGGGTGACGGTATTGAACTGCAGGACGAAAAGGAGAACGGTATGAAGGAGGAGGAAGAGAAAGATGCTGAGGTGGTTGATCTGGCTGATGCCAAAACGCAAGAGTTGAAGGATAAGATCAGGGAGCTGGAGCAAAGGATTCAGAGGGTGAATAATCCCAAGGTGTTGGATGGCTTGAAAGCTGTTCTTGACGGGCTGGAAAAGCAGCTCCCTGAAGAGGATGAAGCATTGACTCAGGACACTGAGTGGGAACACGTCAAAGCTGAAGGCACCGGATCTAGCTGATCTGTCGATCTGGACGTTGACGTGGTATCGTTCATCGTCAAAGCGCGCACGTCAGTTCAAGCATATCTGGCAAATAAACACCCGTACTTTTATCAGATTGGTAGATTGGATAACTGTTACCCACGGTAGTGACAACATCTAACTAGCATGAAAGGTAGATATCGGTAATTTGATATCCGCAACCTCCGCGCGATCCCTCACCGTCTTCTACACCGACCTAACCCGTTTTATCTAATCACCACACCAACTCTCAAATGTTAATGTACCATGATCTCCATGTCGATGCTTTCTTTTTGGATCTTTCATCTCGCTAGTTCAACGCTGGTTCACTCGTGACTCGTTCGTGTTGAGTTGCAGTGCGGGGGTGATCCCGCAGCTCGGACCCGTCTCCGCTCCGCATTTAGCTCATGACTGCGCCTATTGGTCGTCGCACTATTCTAAACACTTTGTCAAATAGGCTATACTTGTTTTTGCTGAGCCAGTGGCATATAATACTGGGTATATCCCTTGATCGACGCGTCTGTAGTTTATATAGTCTGCCGCTCGACCGGATGACTTGGACTTTGATGTCCAAGCATCATCTTGCCAAGGAGGATCATTGAGTTTCCTGGTTGATTCAATGAAGCATTCCTTGACTTAGAACTAGTAACGTCTCCCTTGTGATGCAGTGAGGCCTAAGGCACATAGAAGTATCTCAACCCCATGTTTATCATAGATATGACTGCAAGCCAACGTGTCAAGTAAATCACCGTATCGAGTAGTCGGGGTTGATCATCGTTCCGGATTACAGTTATCCATGGACAAGAGATAACGGAGGTTCGCGTTTATTCGGCATTGCGGACGATCTTAGATTGGCTTGGACCTAGCGGTCTCTTGTGCATGGATCTGACTGCAAGCCAATGTAACATCTCCGCATGTCTTGTCCAGACAGAGCCCACTTCCCCAGACTATCAACCTACGCTAAAGGGGTAGGAAATAAAGAGGACAGACGCTAGGAGAAGATCAATAGTTCTTGGTGTAAGCCATTCCCCTGTTTTTCCTCGCCCTGAGGGCCGGGCATATGGAAACTCTATTCCTTCTTCGTAGCTATGCTGTAGCCTATAAAGCATTGAAGCTCCCCCTCACTATTTGTCGTCATCAAGCTTGAGCTCCCTTGTCTCCCATAGCCCTTCCCTACCAATCTCAGACACGAACGCGTCTTCTCATATACCAACCTCAACATGTCTCCCCGCAACAGCGTCAATGGCAAGCCTCGAAGCGATGGCGAAGAGATGGATCATGTGCATACAGCCCAGAGCATCCCCATCTCGCCAGAGTTGTTCGAGCAGCTTTATCTTCAACCACAGAATAGAGTCAAGGGAGATCTTCGAAAGACCTTTGGCAACCCTACTCCAGTTGGTATGTAGCACTGTCTCCAATAGTCCCTACGATACTTACCAGTACAGCTTTGGCGGGATTCTTGCTGTGCACCACGCCACTATCCATTGGCTTGCTTGGATGGCAGGGATCTGGAGGCTTTGTTGCCGCTGCGAACGTGTAGGTATCTTCACCCCTTTTACCGTATGCATTGGCTAATGGATCATAGCGGTGCCTACCTTGGCCTGGGCGGCCTGCTTCTAGTTTTGGGAGGCGTTGGCGAATGGATTCTCGGTACCAAGTAACTCTTCGTCGTTTCAATTCCTTAGCTAACATCTGTCTTCTAGGAAACACCTTTCCCTCGACCATTTTCTTCACTTTCGGAGGCTTCTTCATCACCCTCGTTACAACTATTGACCCTGACTCTGGCGCATACAGCACATATTCGACTGATGGTACCGCTGCAAATGGTCTCGCTCAACCACAATTTTACTCGACTTTCGCATTCTTTCTAGTTGCCATGGCTATATTATGTACATTCTACACTATAGCGGCTGTTAGAACCAACATCGCTCTGTTTTCCATCCTCCTCCTTCTTATTCCTTGCTGTAAGCTCGACCACCTCTCTTTCATACAACACTCATTAACCTTGTGACAGTCTCTTGCCTTGCCGCTGCCTTCTTCGCCGTTTCACAAGGGAAGGCTGATCTCGCGCTCAAGTGCCAGCATGCCGGAGCGGGCATATTGTTTGCTATAACATTGATCGGATGGTATTTGTTCGGGTCCCTTATCCTCATGTCGGTCGACTTCCCCATCATGCTACCTCTCGGCGATCTCTCGACCATCATCCGCGGCAAAAGCGATGCAGCAAAGGATGTAAGCAAAACAGTTTAAGAGTGACCACATTGCCTAAGGGTCATTGTCCTGTCGATGGGAGGATCTCCCTGTTATATTGAAAAAGGAGATGCTGATAATCAAGGTCTTGGGAAGCAATATGTCTTGTAAAAGGTTCTCTTTGCGTAGTATGTTGCTTTTTCAGCTTTCATATCTACGCTTTGGGGCTCGACTATAATGTACCATGATTTAATTACTGTCAGTATGACGAAGTACAAAGGGCTTCCCGCCATAATTGACTTGCTTTTAATCCTTAACTGCTCTTGCTATCTTGTGATACAACGCAATTTAGTGTGTACTATTCAAGAAACATACAATCGTTAAATCAATTGAAGAAAATGGGCACTTGGGGATCTGTCTCACAAAGGTCTTGGCACGAGTCCGGCCCCAAGCTTTATCTTATCAGAGATAAGCAATCAAGATGTCCTGTTTAGGAAAAGCTCAAAATGACTCGCATCCAGCTCATCAGAGTCTCATTCGCTGAAATACGCTGAACTCCGACCCTGAAATCGGCTGATGACTACCCTGTACCTTCTCCGTTTCGACTCCCAATCTATAAATAAGAGGCTTGGGAAGTGATCGAAAATCTCTTGCAGGCATTAAGTCTAGACTTGTGTATTTTACGTTTGTCAGCAAGCGTAACTCTTAAGCTTGCTAAATAATGATCAGTTGCTCTTGCGAAAGACGTTGTTAGTATTAATATACAGCGATGAGAGGAAACCTATCACATAATCTACGCAGATACAGAATGATCTTGAACATCTTCTTTCTCGCCACGTCTGCCATGGCCAGGCGTATGAGCCACCTCTTCTCTTTGCGCCATAATTGTTTCGAGGTTCTGATCCACCAGTTAGCATCATATATCGGCCAACATACGAGAGAGAGACAAGACTTACAGGCCCCTCAAAAGTCTTCCCGCGAGCAATCCAATAAATCGCAATGGCAAGACAGCAGATCGCTATGACGACAGAAACATAATCTGTGATGATGTGAGCTGACGAAGAATTACAAGAGACAGAAAATACGTACTCATGGTGTTTCCAGTGACATGTAACGACGGGGGGAAGCAGAAAAGCTGTGCTCATGTTAGTGGCTCGTTTCCCTTTGCTGGAATCCAACATACCACTGAAGTTACCGAAACATACAAACAAGCTGTCCAGTTGGCCAGATATCCCCAGAACTTTCCAAGCTTCCACGGCGTATGAGGGTGCTGATGCGGAGCGAGGATACCTCGGCCTCGAATGACCAAAACGAAAATCGGGAAAGCATATGATATGTTTAGGAGAATCGTGCAAGACGCGATAAACGCGTTGAAGGCCACTGTAGGTCCTAGGTAAAGGGCACCAAATAGCACATTAAAGATGTAGGTGAAGATGATCGTACGAACTGGAACTTCCAACTTCGGGTTGATGTGGTTGAAATATCGAGAGAAAAAGAAGCCTTTATCTCGAGCCATGGAGTATATCAATCGACTCGTGGTGGTGATAGATCCGTTTGTGCCGTGGATGAAACATAACCCCAGCATGCAACTGATGATGGTAGATGCTGCTCTGCTGTTCGTGGCTTGGTCGAAAAGAGCGATCAGAGGCTGGCCGGTAGGAGAGCTGACCAACTTGTCAACATCAGTCAGACAGAAGAGGATGACTAGGATGAAGATCAAGCCACTGCTGGGGTCAGTATTCTTTCCAAATTGCGTTGGACAGGATTTTGATACTCACGTAGAACCGCCAACGCCGATAGCATACACAATTGCAAGGGGAGCATCCAGATGGGGGTTAGGCATTTCTTCAGTCATATGCAGAACCGCGTCAAATCCAATCAATGATAAAGCGGATTGAAGTAGACCTAGAAGCCATGCCATTCCATCTGACCATCCCGTCTCGTTGTTGAATGTTGTGAAAACGAACTCAGCGCTGGTCTTTTCTGACATGGACAATAGAATGATGCTGATGATGACAACGCTTAGAATTGACCAGTAGACTTGGTAACAATGTTAGAAAGCTATATCTCGGGTTCCGTTAGGGTAAACGTACGAGCGAAGTTGCTCCAAGGCCCAAGGATCGAATTCCCCCAGATGTTCACGATAGTCGAAAATGTGATGATGGCAAGGAAGACAAGGTATGTTGTCCAAGAATCGACTGGCGTGGATCTTCCCGACGCGACGACAATAGCGGCAGCTATAAACATGGCTGATTCCATTTAGCGAAAGGGCGTCCTTGGTTGGTAAGGAAGATTTACCAGAAAAGATCGCTTCTGTTGTTACAAGCGTGAGCCAGCCAGCAATATTGATCCATCCCGCACAAAGGCTCTGAATATCATTAGCTTCTCCACATGTTATCATGCCGGAGACTTGGACATACCAGAAACCTCTTCCATCGCTCACTGCTGAGAGCGTATACGAAATGATACTGTCCGCCTGCTGTTGGCCAGATAGCTGCAAGCTCGCCGAGACTAAACGCTAGAGCAAAGTTGCAAGCAACACAAAAGATGAAGCCGTACAGGAGCGCGACTGGGCCTCCGGACGGCATTACGATTCCAATTGTGCCGCCTAACGCGATCCAAGTGCTGTAGAAGTCAGGTACTGAGTTTTTTCGTTAACAAGGGAAATGCCGATCTACTCACTTGAGAATAGCAAACGTCATTGCGACCATAGTCAACCTGCTCAGACGCGGCCGCAGGTGCCCTTCTGTAACCTGATGAGGAGTCTGATCGGCCATGGTGAAAATAGCTGGCGATATCTGCCAAAACTTGATCTATGCGAGTCCTTATTGCTCTCAACAGTAAACACGTTCAACACGATGGTATATATCTTAAATAAACCCCATCACCAAGTGTTGATAGACTGCAACCGAGCTGATAAGAATGCCAAGGAGTTCCCCCAGGGTCAAGAGTGCCGAGATAAGCCTTTCCAGGGATGCTCGTTATCGTGCGGGGAAATGAAGCGAGATCGCGGTCTCTGGTGTAACCCACGCGTTGCACTAGTCACAATTAGGATGGCACAGTCTGGACTTACTTTGCTGGGAGTAGCGGCATTGCGAACCCCTTTATGGTTTGGCCACTTATCTACGTTCGCCGCATGGAGACAGACGTCATTTAGATAGGATATCGAGATATCTTGAAGCGCGTGACGGTTTAGTCAACGGAGTTGCGGCTGCGTCGTGCCCAGCAAAAGCCTCCACCAGCTTCTGAGCTTCAGGTCGCAGAGCGAGGTCGGCGAAAAGTACATTGCATCCGCCATTCAAAAGCTGTTGAGCAAATGCGAGGTTGATGCCACTGCCAGCGCCAGTAACAATGGCTGTTTTGCCACGGATAGAATGAGACATGCTCTGCGTATTCCTTTGCTTTCGGTGCGATTAGTATGGAGTGGCAACGAGAACAGCAACTCGAATGATTAGCCCCTCGTTACATATTTGAATCATGTCCTTCACTCCTCCTTCTATAATGTGCCCCTCCTCGTGCATATGCCAAGAATCCCTGACAAACCATGGTGTATTGGAGATATGTGCGGGGTGATAGCATCCAATTCATGCGGGGTCAGATTTACGCTGCTAGTAATGCTATCTGGACTAGATTCGATTCAAAGCCTTCTATGGATCCGACAGACAACTTTGAACACTTGATCACGAAGGGGGAACCTTGGTGTTGGTCCCACAGTGTTCCAGACTCACCATACCGAAAGTAGTATGTGTTGCCTGAACACCTCTGAGGCTCTGCCCATTCCCTCTACGAGCACGCAATCATGTACTCCTAGTATTAAAGACCTGGATAGGAGGCTCAAGTCAGATAGTGAGCCTTGTCACGCTAACTATTGTTCGAGCCAGCACCATGGAACGAAAGACAGATACCAGGACTTACAAGCTGAATCATGCGATGTGAGTTCACTCTGAGCCGCTCACTGAACCTGTGCATACTCATCCTCAAGCTAATAGGATTCGTGTGAGGGATCCCAGAAGAACGAGTAAGTAAAACCACCATTACCGAATTCGTGTGGATATACTGAACAGCTCTCGTACAGTCCAGTTTTACGAGCTTCTTGGCCTTGGTGTTGTTCAAAAGCTTTCATTTCCTGAGGATAAGTTCGATCTGTACTTCCTTGGTGTCGACAGCCCAGGTTCGCCATCGCATGGAAAGTTCACCTTCGATCGTCAAGGCTTGATCGAGCTCACTCACAACTATGGCACTGAGAGTGACGAGAATTATCGAGTGAGCAATGGCAATGAAAAACCTTATCTCGGCTTTTCCCATATCTCAATTTCAGTGGAGGATGTGCAGTCTACTTACCAGACGCTGGCCAAAGCTGGTTACACGTTCCAGCAGGATGTCTCCTCCGGGAACGAGCAGGTGATTGCTCTGGATCCAGACGGCTACTGGGTCCACATCACCGAGCAAAATTCTCCGAGTAAGAATGTTCTTTCAGATGCTACTGATCAGTCTAGGGTTGTATGTCTGGACCTGCCTTTCCTATGATGGATCATTGCGAACTGACACTGATGCAGAATCAATACGCCCTGCGAGTCACCGACGCCACTCAATCCGTTCGCTACTACACAGAGAATCTTGGAATGAAGCTGATCAAAACCCTCGACAGCGAGAACGGAAGCTCAAAGACATATCTTTAAGGGTATCCCTCAACCGGTCCCTTCACCGGAACCGAAGACTTGTCACGCCGCGAAGGATTGCTCGCTCTCATCTGGCAAGGTGGAGAGAACGAGATAACACAAGTACATAATGGAAACGATCAACCTCAAGGATTTGGCCATATTTGTAAGTTAATTCATCTTGTCTCTATGGTAGAACAAACTGACTTTCAAAGGTGTGACTGTCGATAATATTGATGCAGCATGTGCGCGATTGGACGGACTGAACGTTGTATGGAAGAAGAAGCTCACAGATGGAAAGATGAAGAATGTCGCATTTCTTCTTGACCCTGATAATTACTGGATCGAGTTGGTGCAGAACGAAGGCTTTACTGGCAAAGCAAATTTCTAGACTAGGGTGTCGGGTTCCTACAGCCAGCCTCCATATCAGAATTCATTTCTTTGACACAACCTGAAGCATTGTATGGTGCACTTTACTGTTATCACATCAGGCCTTGCTTCTATATGTGATAAGACAATGATAGTGTCGAGTTGACTTACCAAGGTGCTGCTTCGGCCTACCTGCTTGTCGTTGAATCCTGGCTAGCCTGGTCACATACTAACCGTGATTGGCAACTCTAGCCTAGGTTTTGCGCTAAGATTTGGCACTGCAACCATTGACCCTTCCCATCTGCCGAGGCAGCACTTACCGAGTTAGGCAAGTCCAAGGAAGCGAGCAGTTGGGTGAACTTGATAGGAATCGAACAGCTTGGGTAGGCCTATCTTCACTCTTCCACTAGCACACTGGGCTGATTAGCATGGCTATGTAATACAGTTGAGCGTTGAGAGATGGAAGTTCTAGCCATGTCCCAGCGTAGCTCCTTACCTGATACTGAACGGAATGGGACCGAGGTGGAGATATCTGAGGGGAGCTTACTTGGTGACGGCTTGCCCATCGTGGTAGAACGTGTCGAGGACCCGATTCCGTACAATAATTCACCAAAAGAAGGCCAGGTTCGGGGTCTACAGATCCGAAATATCGGCCCATACTGATTATAGGCAAAGATTGGAGCTTTTCAAGTTGCGATTACGTTTATCCGCCATATTCATACTGTTGTTGAATAAGTATTTGATGCAACCAAAGGCCCTCAATTGAATCATCTTGTATCAAGTTCGAACACAGCATTTTGAATCAATACACGTCACAATGTCAAGTTCAATCCCCCATCCCTTCGATCCTCTCAGCGGAGAGGAAATTCGCCTCGCTACCTCTATTGTGCGCAAAGACCATGGCGATGCAGTCCACTTCCACGTCATAACCCTACAGGAACCGCGCAAGGCTGAGATGGTCGCTTGGCTTGCTAATCCCTCCAGCGGCTCCAGACCTCGACGTGTTGCAGAAGTCGTTATCATTGATCCCAGAGATGGCAAAGGCCATGTCTACGATGGTCTGGTTGATTTGAAGAGTCAAAGAATCACAAAGTGGGAGCGTGCAGAAGGACAACAGCCCATTGTGAGATCTCCCCTCTCCAAGAATCACTTGGAAAGTTGGCTAATTGACGACTGCCTTACAGCTCATCGTCGAAGAAATGCTCGAAGTCGAAGAAGCCTGTCGCAAAGACCCCCAGGTCATCGAGCAATGCCGAATCAGCGGAATCGCCGCAGACGAGATGCACAAAGTCTACACCGACCCATGGACAATTAGCCACGACCCTCGGTACGGCAGCAGCACACGCCTGTTCCAAGGCCTGATGTACTTCCGCCCAGATGTCGACAACTGCCAATACCAATATCCTCTTGACTTCCATCCGATCTATGATCCAAGGAAGAAGGAGGTTATCGCTATCGATATTCCTCGCGTTCGACGACCTCTTCAGAGAAACAAGGCGGTGGATTATCATCATCTGTATATCCAGAAGGAGGGCGGGTATAGAAAGGACTTGAAGCCGATTTACATCTCCCAGCCAGAGGGTGTTTCGTTCAATGTCAACGGGAGGGAGCTAGAGTGGCAGAACTGGAAGTTCCATATCGGCTTCAATTATCGTGAGGGCATTGTTTTCAACAACATTACCTTCAACGATAAGGGAAACGTCAGGCCAATCTTCTATCGCATGTCTCTTTCTGAGATGGTTGTTCCCTAGTACGTCATCAGCCGCCCTTCTTGACAAGTCTCACACTGACACCAATACTTAGTGGTCACCCCGAGCCTCCTCATCATCGCAAACATGCCTTCGATCTAGGCGAGTATGGTGCCGGATATCTGACAAACAGTCTCTCACTTGGCTGTGACTGCAAGGGTATGCTGCCTCTCACTCCTCAGCTGGTTCGCCACGCTAACGTTAAAGGTGCCATTCATTATCTCGATGCCGAGCTCCCAACCCAGACCGGTCAGATCCGCAAGATTGAGAATGCCATATGCATCCATGAGGAAGACGATGGCATTCTCTTCAAGCACACAGACTTCCGAGATAACTCGACCATTGTAACGCGTGCTCGGAAGCTTATCGTTCAGCATGTCTTTACTGCTGCTAACTATGAGTACGCCATTCAGGTATGCTGCATCGTCCAGGTAATGAGAGACAACTACTAACAGAATACAGTGGGTGTTCCATCAAGACGGTACCATCCAACCCGACATCAAGCTCACCGGTATCCTCAACACCTATGTCATGAACCCCGGTGAGGATCTGCAAGGCTATGGAACGCAAGTCAAGAAGGGTAAGTTTTGCAATGACAGCTACAATCCTCTGACTAACCACTACTCAGGTGTCAACGCTCATAACCATCAGCATCTCTTCCTTCTCCGCATCAACCCCAGCATCGACGGACATGAGAACACGGTTCACATGGTTGATGCCGTACCGTCTGATGCCCCAGTTGGCAGCCCAGAAAACCTCTACGGCAACGCCTTCTATGCTAAGCGTACCCGGCTCGAGACCACTGGCCAAGCTACCACAGACTACAATGGTGCTACGTCTCGCTCCTGGGACATTGTCAATGAGAACAAGCTCAATTCTGAGAGCGGCAGGCCTGTCTCATACAAGCTTGTTAGCCGAGACGTGCCGAACTTGATGCCCAAGGAAGGTTCTCTTGTATGGAAGAGAGCCTTCTTTGCTCGTCACGCTGTCCATGTGACGAAGTGTAGGCTATCCTCCACCCGTACATATTTATACCTCGTGCTGACCATTTTAAGATGCGGATGATGAGCTCTGGGCCGCTGGCAACCACGTCGCCCAAAGCTCCGGTGAACCTTCCAGAGGCCTCGGTGCTTGGATTGGTGACGGTACCAAGAGCGTCGCCAATACTGATATTGTCCTCTGGCACACATTTGGTATTACGCATTTCCCCGCCCCAGAGGATTTTCCAGTGATGCCAGCTGAGCCGATTACACTCCTGCTCAGACCCCGCCACTTCTTTACCTGCAACCCTGTCATGGACGTGCCTCCTTCTTACTCAGTCACTCCCAGCGAAGTGGCCGCTAAGAAGGCAGGATTTGATACGACAGATAAGGTTAGCAAGCTGGCGGCTATGAGTGACTCTTCGTGCTGCAAGCCACCTAAGCTGTAAGGTGTTGGGAACATGTATTTAAGGAAGGATGTTTTACGCTATGCAGGATTACTTAGTTTCGAATATAATCTACAATCATATCATTAAAGAACACGTAATGGACTACACTATCCCCAGTTTGACTTCAAATTCCGACTATCCATCACATCTATCCAATGAATCGCATACTTCGCGCACTGTTCCGTGTCATAGGCTTGCCAGATAGCTTTGGTCAGATCTTGCGCCACTACCACTGGCTTTGGTGGTAGAACTGTCTTCAATGTCTCCAGACGCTCGTGAAGAAATTGTCTCGCAGCCATGATTTCCGCATTTGCATCTGGATCTGGCTCTGGTTCTGACTCCTCTGGCAGTTCATCGTGAAGGCCGGCGAAGTCAAGGTAATTTATCATGTCGCAGTCCTCTAGACTGGAATCTTGGCTGAAGGGAACATCTCTAGGAGTAGTGGCCTTGACTTCGATGTGTTTTCGCCTAAGTCCAGTGCTAGCTGAGACACAGAGTAGTGGTTGGGTCATTTTGCAACCCGAGTCCGTAGGTAATAGTTTGAGTATGGCCACCAAGTTCAGTGCGATTGGGGTGATCCAGTTATCCCATAAAGCTTGAGCATCTTTCGCCTGTGACTCATTCAGTTCGTGTCGTCGTACGATGAGTTCTGGAAAAGTCTGGTACAATTGTAACAGGGTTGATTGACGGTAGGCTTCGGCAACGTTGAAGAGGTGCTGATTGGGCGTCTTCTTATCATTCGTCTCTCCAATAGTCTCACGACATTCCACATCAAGATCGCAAGTCTGCTTCTCTACCACAGCAGCTTCTTCAATGAGCTGCATGGCGGCGCTGATGTTAGCTGACGCAAACATATCTTGTGGTTTCCGGATCTTGCGTCGAAACTTGTGACAAAGCTTCATCGCCCTCATAAACAACTTATAACTGTCGCTTGATACCCCCGTCCACGGATGCGGAACATGTTCGACTGGGTCTGCCGTCACAGGGGCAGTGGTAGGAACCGCTTCCTCGACGTCGCCCATTTCTTCCATCTTCTGTAAGCTTTTACAGCTCGATGTCACCATCGACAATAGCATTTCGCAGTATAGCCAACTCTTGTTAAAGAAGGATAGCAATTGTCGTTGTTCGTCGGATAATGCATGCTTATTTTTGTTGACAGCATGGAGGATGGCTTTTGCCTCGCAGAGAAACGGCAGCCCCAACTGAGTGGCATTGAGCCAGCAGATACTGGTGCCGATTCCCATCAGAGAGAACAAGAGACTTGTAGGTACTGTATTGAATAGTTGGTGCGACTTGACGGTATGCAAGTCAGCTCTCATAATTTCAGCTGCAGCCTTCATGTTCGTTATAGAGGTCTGTCGCATCATTGGCACTTTAGCGGATAAGTGGGCGGCCGACATAGCCTGGAGACTGAGGTAAACGAGCTCGCAGTTGGACCATAAAGCGGCTGCAATTGTGCGGTTGAGGTTGACATCGGAATCGTAATTGGACCAGAGAGAACAGACATGGCGAAACCAGTATTCGATGAGCACAGATGGCGTATAGGTGATTGCATTTGGTGCCATTTCGAAAGTCAGTCTGCCAGGGTCAACTGTCGGTAAGGGCATATTGAAGTCAAAGGTCACGTTGCCAACTGAAATAGAGAGGGTTTCCGGAGCTGAAACTAGGTTGTTGTCGCTGTGTACAGACCCTAGGAAGTCGTCTCCCCATTGCAAGGGCGATACCGAGGACGTCATGTTTGATAGAGAGTATGTGTCGTGATTTTCGCTGTCGGTGCCGCTAAAAGTATGGCTTGCTTCCTCGTGTTCATGTTCCAGTTGATGTGAGAAGAAGTCGCCGTCTGTAGACATTGGAAATAAAGGTGACACAATGCCGTTGAGATGAAAGACTGACGCGTTTGCAGCTGTGCCAAAATCATCGGGGACAATTCCTGCTGCCGACCTTATGGAATCTCTGTCAGTGACAAGCGTATTCTCTGATCTATATGAGACCTGGGAATTTGTATCTGACTGAGCTTCCGTGGACCGTGCCGAAAGTGAACCCTCTGTTTGCGACTGACGATGTCGCGATTGAGACGGTCGAGTGCGCTTCTCATGCTTGGTAGACCACCGAACATCCAGCCGGTAACCACCGCATTTCTGACCACGCGCAGCGCATGACTTGCAAGTCGGTTTTGCCTCGTCGCATTTTGCCTATAAAGGATGAGTACGCATTGAAAGTACGGGGGTAGTTCCGATGCCTACATGTTTTGACCTGCATGTTACGCAACCGCCCCTGGAGCGAGCGACGCGGCCCTGACTGGGCTGATGAGGAGGCATTTTCTAGTGGAAGAGTAATGATAAAATTAAATACTTGCTCGATTCTTTATCTCGATGAGTTGTAGCAATGATGAATATGATAATAGATAGTGTCACAGCGTGGCTGTTGTTGGGTTCTGTCCGCTCAAGTTCAAGATATGGATCGGTAGAAGTTGAGATTCAGCGGTGTTACCCCGCAAAATGGGAGACTCGACCCTGTGACTGATTAGGGACTTGACAGTGCCTGTTATACGCCAGATACCGGATGAAGATAAGTGTTACAGGGGTCGTCCTCTGAGGGTTAGCGGTTGGCTACGCTGACTCTTAGAGTTCAGTAGCGGCTGATAAGCCTAGAACACCAATCACGTTTGGCTCAATCACTCACATCCTAGCATGGCACTGACGGGGGCGGAAGTGCGTCGTCTCGCCCTAAACCCCTCTGTAAAAATTCCCTCTTTTGTTCTAATTGCCTCGGCTGAATGGATGCAATTTCGTCACAAGCTCAACAAGAGGGGTACGGATGATAGACTATAAATGACTTACGCCACTGGCCTATCGGTTGTAGATAGCATCATCGCCTTGCATCTCTTATCTTATCAGCCCAAACATCTTTACAATGTACATTCAGCCCATCCCCATGTGTATGTGATCGTCCAATCATTCATTGCCTGCTGCTTCACGTCGCTGATTACTAGCAGGGTGGGGAAGCAATGACAACTGGGCTTATCTAGTTGTCGATGATGAGAGCCGCGACGCTCTGATTATAGACCCTGCGAACCCTGAAGAGTAAGCGCTTGATCTGGAATTACTTGAAACCCTACTGACGAGGCCTTCAGGGTCGTTCCCGTTCTCATGGCAGCTATTCAGTCAAACAAACTCAATCTTGTCGCGGTAGTAAACACTCACCAGTCAGTCGTCCAGCCAATGTTGCTTAACAGTGCTTCTCTCTAACATCGTCTAGCCATTGGGATCACGCTGGTGGTAACGAAGAGATTGTATGTATCGCATCCTCTCCCTTTCGACTGTTCAGACTAACGAGAAGACTTAGCTAGCTGCACTAAACAACCCAAAACTTGACATTATTGGAGGCAAGGACTGCGGAGGAGTCACGAAAACTCCAAGTCATGGTGAGACTTTCAAGCTTGGGAACATCACGATAACTAGTATATATACGCCGTGTCATACGCAGGATAGTATCTGCTTCTTCTTCCAAGATGGAGATCAAAAGGCAGTCTTTACAGGCGACACCTTGTTCACTGGCGGTTAGTCACCCAGAGCCTGGCAGAAATACAAATTTCTCACAGAGGTATGACAGGATGCGGGAGATTCTTTGAAGGGACTGCAGAAGAGATGCATGTGGCGCTGAACAAGCATCTTGCATCGCTTCCAGACGATACGGTCGTCTTTGTAAGTTACCCGATCCAGTGTCAACCTAGCGTAGGAGTTACACTAACTATATATAGCCCGGTCATGAGTATACTCGAAGCAATGCCAAGTTTGGAATATCTGTATCACAAAGCGAACCAGTGCAGCAGCTTCTGGGCTTCTCTGAGGCAAACCCTGTCACGGTGGGCAAGTACACGATCGGACATGAAAAGGTTGCGCGAACATCCTATGGAGTTAATTGAGATCAGATGACTGATTTTTGTTGTGTAGCAACATAATGTATTCATGAGACTGGATGTAAGCTCTCTCATTAAAAGGGCTGATATTTCAGCGCTGACCAAACAGGATCCCGACATCCAGAGGGCGACAGGAGAGACAGACCCGGCCAGTGTTATGGAGAAGCTTAGAGAGATGAAGAATGAGTACAAGTGAGTAACTATGATCTGACGTTCGGGGCAAGGGAATTTTTGTTTACATCTGACAGAGAACCTGAGCCGAAGCTATGATGCATGAAATCCCATCGGATACGTATACTATCAGGGGCATTGCATCAAACGATGATCTTTTGATCTACACTACATCTTCAATAGTCCCTCTCAATTCTGGCCATTTCATCTACATATTCTCTATCTCGTCATAATTTCGTCAAGACTCTCAATCTACCCTGTGAACCTCAGAAACAAATCTTGGATTACGTAACTCCCATTGGCAGGATAATGCACGTGCACCGTCAGCTCTCTGATCAACATATGAAACGCTGCAGGCAACAATCATCACCATCTACCTTTTTCCTCTTCCACCATCACATTTCACTGAGGAGCAACAATGGATGATTCTTCAGAGATGGGACGGGTCCCAGATCCAGACCCAGACCAGCCAGAGATTCTGGAAGCAGGTTCGTCGCTGTGCAATTCTTGTCCTCCGCCTGACGCGATCAGGCTGAAGCAGAAACACTGAGACAGATAGAAGAAGCCGAGCAGTATCCCTCACCGTACCAGTGGTCGGATTATTACCCCATAGATATTCCATCGACGCCAACCTCTCCCACATTTTCACCGATGTCGCCGTCGTATTGGTGGCCTGATAGAGTGGACGATTCTCTGCCTCATTGGAGAGACCATGTGGACGAGATGGCGTTGTTGCCTAATTCGCGACCACATGCCCTCATACCGCTAGGGTTCCAAGATGAAGATTATAGCGAAATGGTTGAGAGGCCTGTTCCGCTTTTCCAAAAGTCTCCATGGTTCAACCTTCCCCCCAATATTCGACGGGACATTCTGCGGCTGGCCTTTGGTGATCGCCGTCTTCACATGAGCTTATCCTTTAGAGAAAAGCATACATCTGATGACGAGAAGGTTGAGTCCTGGCAGTGGTTCGGCGGCATTTGCCATCGGGGGGAGACGCTTAGGCTTCGAGACGTAGCCGGGGGGCAGCAAAGGTTTTGGGAAGATGATTGCAAGCATGGTGATATCGAGCCCCGAAATACAAGTATGATGAGCTGGCTGCTCTCGTGTCGGCAGAAGTAAGCAATCAGCAGCAGGGCACAGCTCGAAGAGAATACTGACTGAGCTTTGCAGCTATGCTGAGATGATTGACCTTCTATACTCGAGTAACACGATTGCCATGCCTGGCGAAGCAATGATATCGCATATCGGGCAGTTGGTCCTCCCTCAGAGGCTTGCTGCAGTCACTTCTCTGGAGATCAGGTGGCCTCTTCAGAGAGAAAATGAAGCTTGTGCCGGACACCATGATGAGCACACAAACGCTATACGCAGGCTGCTCCATCCATACCAGCTGGATGTTAATCAGCTGAGCGTTGTGCTGGATATTCTGTCATGCACAAGCTTCCCCAACCTTCGGAGACTATGCATATCATTTGAGAAAGAGTACAATGAGCGTCATATCTCCAACCCTGAGGTGCACGATGTAGTTGTCAACAAGCTGCTGCAGTTTGTCAAGAGCAAACCCAAGTTTAAAGAATGTGTATTTGCGCTACCAGAGAAGGTTTTTCGTACAATAGTCAAAGATGTTGAACCTGTGGACCTTGATCCGAGGAACCCTCCAGGACCTTGCAACCAGGTCTGGTGCGCTTCCGATGGGAAGCTGCATAGCATGCATCCTCCGTTCGTCAACAGCTATCCCGCTCTTCCGCCTTATTTAAAGAACAGAGAGGATTCTGGATTCTGGTTATTCAGAATAGACTGAATGGATATGGCTTGGCTCTATGGGAAGACGTCTGGACCAGGTTAGCCAGGATGTTCTTAATTTGTGTGACACAAATATCGCGGGATTCGGATCAATGGCCAATATAATACTTCGGAGAGGATTCCAGGACACGAGAATGGACTGAACGAGAATGAAAATTTTAGTCTACGATATCATTTTGTGGATTGACTTGTGTGACGGGCAGTCCTGTTTTGCTCACAGCTCAAGGCCTACTCCGTCCGTGTTGCCCCCTCTTTTCTCGTTGCTTCTCTCACTCAGCCCCGGCATCGCAAAAAGCAGGGGTCTTGCCTTGAATTTTCGTTGACGAACAGCCAAACAACTGAGACATAGCAAGCCTCACCTTGAGGAAAAACATTATTGCACCAGTTTTCGTTATTCCGTCTCCGAAGCCTCCTCTTCAATCCTTACACAGTGCAAATCCCTACTATATCGGGACTAGCCGTCGATCGTAGATCACTAACCACATAAATCTAGATAAACCCAAGGTCTGATGCCCCGCCCTTTGTTCTGCACGTCCAACTCACCCCTACATCACCATGCCCGATGATTCTCGGAAGTCCTCTCTAGAGGCTCTCGCCCAACCAGAAGCCCTCCTACGCTCGGCCTGTACAGAGTGTCATCGGCGGAAGCAGAAGTGCAACCGTCAATGGCCCTGTAACAACTGTCAGAAGCGAAAAGTCGCCGACCAATGCCGTTTCAGGGATGATACTAAGGCCGGCCCCGGGGACGATGCTTGGTCCGCTTCTGTTGAGGTGAAGAGAAAGAGGGATCAGGCGGGACAGGACGACGAGAGCGATTCGGATGTTGGCGATGTTCTGGAAGCGATTGGATACAGTCGTCTTCATATGTTGACAAAGCTCGATCAGGACGTAGGTCTTCGACTCTTCTCTTCCCCTCTTCTTCATCGTACGTTTTCTCACATGACACAGTCAGGAAGTACAAAACCTTCTGAGCAGTACAGACTTGACCCAAAGAACAGCGCCCAATTGAAGCGTGCTTTGGATGTGCTACCTCCAAGACCCGTCGTTGGTAAGGCCGCCAATACTGTCGCGTGCTCATTATCTTACAGTTAGCAGATTGCTTAGTCCAGAGCTTTCTTGACGTGGTCAACTTTTACTACTACATCGTCTACCCACCCTACTTCAGCAAAGAGTATGCCCGCTGGTGGGATGACTACACCAAAGGTCGAGCTTGTGGCGTCCAGTGGACGTGCTTGCTACTCATGGTCTGCGCTTGTTCCGTGCAGCATGTTGATGGCCAGCTCCGAGCCAAGATCGAAAGTGATGTTGGTGAATCTGTCAAGGAACTGACGCAGAAGTATCACGATGCTGCTCGAGAGCTTCACAGCGCCATCCCTGTAGGCCATGGGCATGTTTACACAGTCCAGTACCTCTTGCATTCGTGCTACTGGTTCAAGGCTGAGGCGCGATTTGCAGAGTGCTGGCAAGTTTTGGGTGCTGTGGTACGAGAAGCCCAGATGATCGGTACGTCGAGGTCAGTGACTGAGTAGCGTAGTGCTAACTACTGCCTAGATCTTCATAAGAAGCCCGAAGGCCAATTGCCAGGATTTGAGCTGGAGATGAAGAGACGACTATGGTGTATCGTTGACTCCTGGGACTGGTAGGTATTGTCTGCAAATTGTACTCCGAGAATACTAATTGATTACAGGCTTGTTTCATCACTCTTGGCTCGTCCAATGCTCATCGACCGTGCGGAATGTGACGTCGGTCTTCCGAGTCTTACCCTCGAAGACTACCCAGCTTCTCCCATGTTGCATCTCAAGCTTCAGTCAGAACTTGTTAGCCTCATATTCAAGCGCTTTGGTCCACCGAAGATTCTTACTGAGCCTGAAGAGATCCGAGACTATCAGGCCATATTAGAAGGCTTCATGAAGACCTTCCCGCCTGAGTATGCTCTGGATCACCCCAATACCCCTGCTAACGAGGATCTGCCGTGGATTGCCCTGCACCGTCACTACATGCATACTTGCACCCTCTCCATTGCTCTTGGGCCTTTCAGAGGCTACATGGCCAAGTCGATGAAGAGGTCAACGGCGCCTCCTATCGATCTCGAGTTCCGAGAGACAGGCATTGACTACGCCCTTCGCCTCATGGATGCTGTGCACCGTTTCTTCGAGTACGTCTGGACCAGAGACACGACCTTCCACTTCGTGCCATTCTGTATCTTCGACACAGCGGCTCTTCTGTGCTCAGTCATCATTCACGCTGAGGATGGAATCGTGCCACGTCGCGAAGAAGTCATCGGCTCGATCGCCAGAGCCTTCGCGACTCTGAAGAAGCTGCGCACTGCTACTAACACAGCCAAAGCTCCCTACGACGTGTTACGACGGCTGATTAAGAAACTGCCGTCGACC
This sequence comes from Fusarium subglutinans, assembly GCF_013396075.1. Lineage (NCBI taxonomy): Eukaryota > Fungi > Ascomycota > Sordariomycetes > Hypocreales > Nectriaceae > Fusarium > Fusarium subglutinans. Next base: position 1,184 of record NW_023502072.1, on the reverse strand, counting down.
GCCGGGATGCAGGCTGGCGATGCTCACAAGAAGCGTCGATTCGATCAACCACCAGGGGCCAATGGTGCTATTCCTGTTCCTGCAGCCGCCAGACTGCCAAGCTCTCAGGTAGCCCAAATCGCACCAGCGCCGGTACAGGTATTGTCTCAGCCTGTGCAGCATGCTCTGCCCGCTGCCCAATATCAACCATACAGCAATCCACCTCCAGTGGTTCCAGCAGTGCAGGCTGGTCAGCAGCCTTCAATGCCGTTTCCTCAGAATATTCAGGACCATCAGTTTCAGAACTACACCTACGCTCAGCAGATGGATGCCACTGCATCAAATGGGCAGGCCTGGCCTGACCATACCACCAGTAGCATGCAGAGCTTCACTGCTGGGCAACCACAGTTCGAAATGGGATGGCAGACAATTTCTGAGGCTGAGCTGGGTGATCTCGCCATGCTGTGGAATTGGCAGAGTCTGAACTTGGGATTCACCACCAACCCTATCTACCAGAATCGGGAACAAGCCCAATGATAGTCTTTGTTGCGATTTGCCATTGGGGCAACCTTGGTCATTCCTTAGAAGGATATCTTCGTCATGGTATAAGGGTCTGGGTAAGGTCTTATGGGCCTTATGGCAATTTGGTATAACGAAACTTTGCTTCAACTTGTGAATACCATCAAAAGTTCTTATCCCAGTATTCTCTTTGCAAAAGTAGATTTCCCGACTTTACTTTTGCCTTTGCGCACCGCTTGGACCTCACAGTATCATTCCAGACGTTCCAAGTACGGTAATTGTTAGGTAAGGTCTGTCTTGGGTATTCAAGCCCCTAGAAGCACTATTATATTAAACCTAAAGTATATTTTCTAACCTTATAACTAACTTATAAACTTAACTCTACTATTACCTTTTAATTGCCCTAAACCTTCTTTCTAACCTTTATTTTTAATTATATTAATATATATATTATTATAAAACTTTCTTTAGTTAGGTTAAGCTTTTCTTATATATTAGTATTTTTTAATAATTTTAATAGCTATATACTATACTTAAAAGTCCTTTTTAGCTAAATTATTATTTATACCTTAAATATAAATATAATCTAAGCTAGATTTTACTATAATAGCTATATAGCCTTTTCCCTTTTATTTTTCTTTTTTACTTTTATTTTCTTCAAGGTAAATAATATACTTTTTTTTTAT